>NC_081240.1:6609181-6781681 GCF_902713425.1 Acipenser ruthenus | reverse complement strand
TAAAAGAAGCAATTCAGACAGACTTCAGTTCTGGAGCAGGAACATTACTGAGCTGCATGTCTTGAAGCAAAGGTGGCTGATGGGAAACCTCCTCCTGAAAGTAATTAAAAAAACACAAACAGTCATTTTAATTATAATGAAAAACATTTATTGAAAATTAAATAAATCACATGAAAGCACCGTGCAGCCAGTCTACCCAGGCTAAGTGCTTGAGAAAGAGAGAGGGAGAGAGGTCTAAAGGGAAGGGGTGTATATCTCACTGCTCATGAACACACTGCTCCCAGGTAGGAAACCCACTGATCCTCAAATACTGCTCCTAGTGATTTCACACAGGTGGCTGGTGGTCAAAATAAATGGGGAGGCAGAAGAAAAGCAGAGGTCTTGGGGTCCCCTTCAGCCCCCAGCAGCAGAAGAATCATATTATTCTATTCTGACTGACAACACTTTTCATCTCTTCTGAACATTTTCCCCCAATTCAAAGCTGTTAAACACAGCCAGCAGAACAAAGAGAACTGCAGCCCATCGTAATTGATTCTAATAAACGTGACTGTTACACGCTGCCAGCGTATGTTTAAAATACAACATTAATACAGCATTTAGATTTCAAGTCACTTTAACATACTTTGCATAAAATATTTTCTAAGCAAAGTTGTTAAAGTAGGAGAAAGGCAGATACTAATCAAGCTCACCCTATCCACTTCATCTGATCAACTTAATAAATGAACAACAGAATAATTAGATACCGTTCTGTACATACAAAACTGATCTGTTTAATATAAAAGAAGCAATTCAGGCAGGCTTCAGTTCTGGAGCAGGAACATTACTGAGCTGTATGTCTTGAAGCAAAGGTGGTTGACGGAAAACCTCCTCCCAAAAGTAATTAAAAAAGCACAAACAGTAATTTTAATTATAATTAAACATGTTAGTAACAGCATTTATAATGCGGTATAAATACTGAATAGACGATACAAGACTTTTGCAATGAATGAAAATATAAAACTGTATATTAGCTGTAAACAAATCAGGACAACTCACATTAAACACAAATGATTTACACTTCATTGTCTGGGTCATTTATTTTTGTATTTCAAATTAATCTGCTTATTGAATAAGGTTTTTCATTAAAAAAACACCTGCCATAGCAGTGTCAATATGGTGTAGGGCCTCCATGGACAGCCAGCACGGCACTGTTTGGAATGTCCTTTCAGCTCATGTTGTACAGCAGGTGACATTATCCAGGTAAGTCCCTTTTTGACGGCAGGTTTTACATGGAAAAGAAAAACATTAATGAAAAATCAATTAACCCTCACAGGGTGTGGTTGAATGCAAAATATTTTTCCATTACATCTTTTGAATGTACTTAATGCATTATAGGGTTAACATGGATAAATCTACACCAGTTCTTATAATGATGCTCATTGTATTTCTCCAAACACCTGTATTATCTGCACATGTATGTAATCTGTACCAAACAATGTGTTTGTTATTAGCAGAATAAATGTGTATTCCAGTTAAGAATGTGGAAATACATTGTGATGCTCCTCACTGGCCCTGGCTGCTTTCTGCTTCACACAGGCTTGCTTCAGTGTGCTGCCTTTCTGACTCATCCTGACTTCCTCCTTCACATTGTCTGTGGTACACACCTCAATATATTAAACTGTAAGAAAATGTAACTCGTGAATTTTTTTATTGAATTTTAGTTTGGGGAATATGAATCTGGTTACAGACAATGTGACACAAATAAAGCTAAAAAGTAAACAATTTTTTTAAAACAAAAACAGTCTGGACTCGTATGTTGGTTAGCCACATCTAAAATGAAGAACAGACTTCAGTGCGTGCAGACAGAGATATACATGCTGTATGAATACGGGACTGAAAATAGCCAGAGGATTGAAGCACAGTTACATTGTTTACATGGATCTAAGAGGATGAATACAGCCCATGATTTTTAAACAGCTGCATTTCACTTCATTTTACAAGCTTGTGTGTTTTTTTAACAACTTCATCTTCACAGCAGACTAGTTCATCAAGGCAACTAACGTATAAAAAATTAACATTTATATGAAATAAATTACATGATTTCTACTGAAACCGGGGGTGTCACATACAGTAAATCTGTATAATGTATTTATAAAATAAACTTATATATATATTAAAGTATCTAAATCAATAGGTTTTAAATCTAAAGTAATTTAATGTTTGATTATGAGACCCCATATATATACAGTCCCATGAACACATACATTTCAATAATATAACGTGGCGATCCTGTGTGAGACAAAGTATAGGATTTCTGTCTCTGGAAGAAGTGGCTCAGCTGTTTATTGTACTGCTCTGGTCTGTTGTCAGTCTTCCACTAGCTTCATTACTCAGTCCTTACCTAGTTTCACATGTACTCTTTGTAACCCCCAACTGCCTGTAGTTGCAGAACTTAGGCTGTGGTTTTTCATTTTTCCTATGCTTAACCCGACATGACCGCTTGTTCTGCTTTTACATATCAGATGCACGTGGTTTCTGTTCTCACATGTATGTATATACATGCAAGATTGTCTGTTTGTCTCTTTCTCAGAAAACCATATTTTCATACTCCTCAAATATCATACGTTCCTTTGTGGTATTGTCAGCCACATTCAATTATGTGAAAAGTTCAATAGAGAGTCCAGTTCATTATTATTATTAGTAGTATCATTATTATTATTATTACAATAGGACCTCGGTTTACTTATCATCCGAAGGACGCCACTAAACTTACCAGTTCAATATTCCACTTACCTGGGATCATGTTCAGAGCCCTGAGGTATCCCTGTTCATCTGGGCTGCCTTCTGTCAGACATAAGAGTTAGGGTGAGCTCAAAGGTCCAGTATGGGTCTTGTATGAAGGATCGCAGTGTCTTTACTGATTCTTCATACAATTGTAAACCCCTTAGACTCAATAATTCATATCTATTGAAATCTATGGCTGGATCGGCTATCATATTGCCCTTACTAGTAAAAGGAAACAGGACAGCTCACGCGATTTTGAAGGCTCTCTGCGAAAAAAAAGGGGGGGGGGGTTATACATATTTTATTACCAGAGAAAGCTGTGTGTCTGTAGGTAAGTGCCAGTGTAGAAAGCTGTGTGTCTGTAGGTGAGTGCCAGTGTAGAAAGCTGTGTGTCTGTAGGTGAGTGCCAGTGTAGAAAGCTGTGTGTCTGTAGGTGAGTGCCAGTGTAGAAAGCTGTGTGTCTGTAGGTGAGTGCCAGTGTAGAAAGCTGTGTGTCTGTAGGTGAGTGCCAGTGTAGAAAGCTGTGTGTCTGTAGGTGAGTGCCAGTGTAGAAAGCTGTGTGTCTGTAGGTAAGTGCCAGTGTAGAAAGCTGTGTGTCTGTAGGTGAATGCCAGTGTAGAAAGCTGTGTGTCTGTAGGTAAGTGCCAGTGTAGAAAGCTGTGTGTCTGTAGGTAAGTGCCAGTGTAGAAAGCTGTGTGTCTGTAGGTAAGTGCCAGTGTAGAAAGCTGTGTGTCTGTAGGTGAGTGCCAGTGTAGAAAGCTGTGTGTCTGTAGCTGAGTGCCAGTGTAGAAAGCTGTGTGTCTGTAGGTGAGTGCCAGTGTAGAAAGCTGTGTGTCTGTAGGTGAGTGCCAGTGTAGAAAGCTGTGTGTCTGTAGGTAAGTGCCAGTGTAGAAAGCTGTGTGTCTATAGGTAAGTGCCAGTGTAGAAAGCTGTGTGTCTGTAGGTAAGTGCCAGTGTAGAAAGCTGTGTGTCTGTAGGTAAGTGCCAGTGTAGAAAGCTGTGTGTCTGTAGGTGAGTGCCAGTGTAGAAAGCTGTGTGTCTGTAGGTAAGTGCCAGTGTAGAAAGCTGTGTGTCTGTAGGTGAGTGCCAGTGTAGAAAGCTGTGTGTCTGTAGGTAAGTGCCAGTGTAGAAAGCTGTGTGTCTGTAGGTGAATGCCAGTGTAGAAAGCTGTGTGTCTGTAGGTAAGTGCCAGTGTAGAAAGCTGTGTGTCTGTAGGTAAGTGCCAGTGTAGAAAGCTGTGTGTCTGTAGGTGAGTGCCAGTGTAGAAAGCTGTGTGTCTGTAGGTAAGTGCCAGTGTAGAAAGCTGTGTGTCTGTAGGTAAGTGCCAGTGTAGAAAGCTGTGTGTCTGTAGGTAAGTGCCAGTGTAGAAAGCTGTGTGTCTGTAGGTGAGTGCTAGTGTAGAAAGATGTGTGTCTGTAGGTAAGTGCCAGTGAAGAAAGCTGTGTGTCTGTAGGTAAGTGCCAGTGTAAAAAGCTGTGTGTCTGTAGGTAAGTGCCAGTGTAGAAAGCTGTGTGTCTGTAGGTAAGTGCCAGTGAAGAAAGCTGTGTGTCTATAGGTAAGTGCCAGTGAAGAAAGCTGTGTGTCTGTAGGTAAGTGCCAGTGTAGAAAGCTGTGCGTCTGTAGGTAAGTGCCAGTGTAGAAAGCTGTGTGTCTGTAGGTAAGTGCCAGTGTAGAAAGCTGTGTGTCTGTAGGTGAGTGCCAGTGTAGAAAGCTGGGTGTCTGTAGGTAAGTGCCAGTGTAGAGGTTCCTGAGGGAAGGGGGGCATCTTTTTAAAAGGGGCAGTGAGGCACCATTGAAAACTTCAAACGCCAGGTTTTCAATACACAATCTAGAACTTTACATAAGCATAAGCCATATTGGCTAGCTTATCATAAGGGAACACATTGTGTTCTATCTATATATAGCCCCACATGCACCACAGTAGTGAGAATGTTGTTATGTACGGTGACAGGGATTACCCTGTCTCTGGTTCTTAACTGGATGTGTGCCTTCATGGACGTTGCTGGGACGCGCAACAGGAGATGTGTTGCTAGGCAACTAATTGAGTATGTAGGCTCGGCCAGCGCTGTCCTGATTGGGGGGTCCTGGTTGGCTGGGGGCAGTGCCCGTGAAAGCAGCATGGAGCTCAAAAAGAGTCTGTGCCACGGCTCGGGGCTGAAACATTAAACATATCTTAATTTGGAGGAAAAAAACTAATTGGCCACCATTCTTAAATATAATCCCTCCTATTTTTTAGCCTTAATTCTTGTCATAAAATATGATCAATCAAAACAGTTGTTTATATGAAATAAATGACATGATTTCTACTTAAACCGGGGGTGTACTTGTTTTAAAGCATTTATTTTTGTATTTATTTTAAATCTGGTCTCTGCTGCACCAGCATTTTGCCCAGTACTACAATTCCACAATAGACTGCAGAGATGACGCATGTCTAAGGAAACAAGAAAAGTGGGAATCAAAAGTATTGTTAGAAAATGATGTTCTAATGTTCATTCACACATGGTTTATTTAGATTTCAGAAAGCTTGTGACAAAGTCCTGCATAAAAGATTAATTCTCATACTGAAGACAGTAGGGATTCAAGGAAATGCATGCACATGGATTAGGGAGTGGTTAACATGTAGAAAACAGAAAGTACTGATTAGAGGAGAAACCTCAAGATGGAGCAACGTAACCAGTGGAGTACCACAGGGATCAGTATTAGGTCCTCTGCTATTCCTAATCGACATTAATGACTTAGATTCTGGTATAGTAAGCAAACTTGTTAAATTTGCAGATGAGCCAAAAATAGGAGGAGTGGCAAACACTGTTGCATTCAGAACTGGGCAGACACATGGCAAAAGACATTTAATAGAGAAAAGTGTAAGGTACTGCACGCAGGCAATAAAAATGTGCATTATAAATATCATATGGGAGATAGTGAAATTGAAGAAGGAATCTATGAAAAAGACCTAGGAGTTTATGTTGACTCCGAAATGTCTTCATCTGAAGCTATAAAAAAGGCCAACAAGATGCTCAGATATATTGCGAGAAGTGTTGAGTTTAAATCAATGGAAGTAATGTTAAAACTTTACAATGCATTAGTAAGACCTCACCTAGAATATTGTGTTCAGTTCTGGTCACCTCGTTACAAAACGGATATTGCTGCTCTAGAAAGAGTGCAAAGAACAGCAACCAGAATTATCCCAGGTTTAAAAGGCATGTCATATGCAGACAGGCTAAAAGAAATAAATCTATTCAGTCTTGAATAAAGAAGACTATGCGGCGATCTGATTCAAACATTCAAAATCCTAAAAGGTATAGACAATGTCGACCCAGGGGACTTTTTTGACCTGAAAAAAGAAACAAGGACCAGGGGTCACAAATGGAGATAAGATAAAGGGGCATTCAGAACAGAAAAAAGGAGGCACTTTTTCACACAGAGAATTGTGAGGGTCTGGAACCAACTCCCCAGTAATGTTGTTGAAGCTGACATCCTGGGATCCTTCAAGAAGCTGCTTGATGAGATTCTGGGATCAATAAGCTACTAACAACCAAACGAGCAAGATGGGCTGAATGGCCTCCTCTCGTTTGTAAACTTTCTTATGTTCTTATATATTTATCCTTCCTTCAGGCCTCAAGTAGACATTAGAAAATACAATCTGTCACAAACAGTAAATCTGTATAATTTATTCATATATCAGACTTACTGTATATATATATATATATATATATATATATATATATATATATATATATATATATATATATATATATATATTAAAGTATCTAAATCAATAGGTTTAAATCTAAAGTAATTTAATGTTTGATTATGAGACCCCATATATATACAGTCCCATGAACACATACATTTCAATAATATAGCATGGCGATCCTGTGTGAGACAAAGTATAGGATTTCTATCTCTGGAAGAAGTGGCTCAGGTGTTTATTGTACTGCTCTGGTCTGTTGTCAGTCTTCCACTAGCTTCATTACTCAGTCCTCCCTAGTTTCACATGCACTCTTTGTAACCCTCTTTGTTGCAGAACTTAGGCTGTGGTTTTTCACCTTTTCTATGCTTAACCCGACACGACCGCTTGTTCTGCTTTTACCTATCAGATGCTTGTGGTTTCTGTTCTTGCATGTATGTAGAAACGTGCAAGATTGTCTGTTTGTCTCTTTCTCAGAAAACCATATTTTCATACTCCTCACATCTCACACGTTCCTTTGTGGTATTGTCAGCCACCTTCAGTTATGTGAAAAGTTCAATAGAGAGTCCAGTTCATTATTATTATTATTATTATTATTATTATTATTATTATTATTATTATTATTATTATTATTAATTAGTCTTTTAGCAGACACTTTTATCCAAAGCGACTTCCCTAGCCTAGTGGCTGAACTATGCATCACAAATGCTGCTGCTGCAGAGTCACTTACAATAGGTCCTCGGTTTACTTCTCATCTGAAGGATGCCACTAAACTTACCAGTTCAATATTCCACTTACCTGGGATCATGTTCAGAGCCCTGAGGTATCCCTGTTCGTCTGGGCCTTCTGTCAGACATAAGAGTTCCAGGGTATCTTCGGGTGAGCTCAAAGGTCCAGTATGGGTCTTGTATGAAGGATCGCAGTGTCTTTATGGCTGTGGTAGTTTATGTTGGTAATAGTTGTGGGTTAGGTAGTAAAATATGAAACAGTATGTGAAAAAAATAATAACAGAGCATCGACATACATTATAAATATCATGTAGTATTACATCTGATAGGTAAAAGCATCATCTTTCATATATTCATTTAAAATCTCCTGTAGAGAGGAGGTCATCCATGTTCTTTTTAGTTTTGTGGTTATTATTTAGCAGACGCATTTATCCAAGGCAAAATTTTGTGGAAATCAAATTGAAGTTTACTTAACTGATTGGTTTTCCTTTTAATAAGGTAAATGCCAGTGTAGAAAGCTGTGTGTCTGTAGGTAAGTGCCAGTGTAGAAAGCTGTGTGTCTGTAGGTGAGTGCCAGTGTAGAAAGCTGTGTGTCTGTAGGTAAGTGCCAGTGTAGAAAGCTGTGTGTCTGTAGGTAAGTGCCAGTGTGGAAAGCTGTGTGTCTGTAGGTAAGTGCCAGTGTAGAAAGCTGTGTGTCTGTAGGTAAGTGCCAGTGTAGAAAGCTGTGTGTCTGTAGGTAAGTGCCAGTGTAGAAAGCTGTGTGTCTGTAGGTAAGTGCCAGTGTAGAAAGCTGTGTGTCTGTAGGTAAGTGCCAGTGTAGAAAGCTGTGTGTCTGTAGGTGAGTGCCAGTGTAGAAAGCTGTGTGTCTGTAGGTACACACCTCAATATATTAAACTGAAAGGAAAAAGAAAACATTGTGATTGTTTTAAATTAATTTTAGTTAGGGGAACATGAATCTGGCTACAGACAATACACCGTGGCACAAATAAAGCTCACAAATAAACTTATTTTTTAAAACAAAGATAATCTGGACTCTTATTTTGGTTAGCCACATCTAAAATGTAGAACAGACTTCAGCGGGTGCAGACAGATATACATGCTTTATGAATAAAGGATTAAAAATAACCACAGCACTGAAGCGCAGTTAAATTGTTTAACAGATCAACATGCTTAATCATTATGTCCCATGATTTTTAGACAGTTGCATTTCACTTCACTTTACAACCGTGTGTGTTTTAAAAACATATCCATAACAACTTAATCTTCACAGCAGACTAGTTAATCTTCACAAGGTAACTATTTTTGTATTTATTTTAAATCTGATCTCTGCTGCTGCAACATTTTGCCCAGGACTACAATTCCACAATTGACTGCAGAGATGACGCATGTCTAAGGAAACAAGCAAAGTTGGAATCAAAAGGATTGTTAGAAAAATGACATTCTAATGTTCATTCACACATATATTTAGCCTTGCTTCAGGCCTCAAGTTGACATTAGAAAATACAATCTGTCACATACAGTTCATGTGTGTAATTTATTCATATATCAAGCTAAACATATACAGTGCCTATAGAAAGCCTACACCCCTTGAACTTCTTTTACATTTTGTTGTGTCAGTGCCTTAGAGTTTCATGCATTTAAATGAGGATTTTTTTCCACTTATCTACACACTGTTAAGGGGAAAAAAGTTTTATATAGTTTTAATATTAAAAATACAAAACTGAAAGATCATAATTGGATAAGTCTCCAGCCCCCTCAGTTAATACTTGGTGGAAGCACGTTTGGCAGCAATTACAGCTGTGAGTCTGTTGGGATAGGTCTCTACCAACTTTGCACACCTAGATTTGGCAATATTCTTTACAAAACTGTTCAAGCTCTGTCAAGTTCCTTGGGGATAGACAGCAATCGATAGTTGTCAAGTTCCTTGGGGATAAACAGCGTTGATAGACAGCAATCTTCAAGTCATGCCACACATTTTCGATTGGATTTAGGTCGGGGCTCTGACTGGGCCACTCAAGGACATTTACATTTTTGTTCCTTAGCCACTCCAGTGTAGCTTTGGCTGTGTGCTTTGCGTCGTTGTCATGTTGAAAGGTGAACTTCCATCCCAGTTTCAGCTTTCTTGCAGAGGGCAGCAGGTTTTACTCAAGGACTTCTCTGTACTTTGTTCCATTAATTTTCCCTTCTATCCTGACAAATGCCCCAGTCCCTGCTGATGAGAAACATCCCCATAACATGATGCTGCCACCACCATGCTTCACAGTAGGGATGGTTTTCTTTGGGCGATGCGCTGTGTTGGGTTTGCACCAAACATAACGCTTTGCATTTATGCCAAAAAGTTCCATTTTAGTTTCGTCAGACCACAAAACTTTTTGCCACATGGCTACAGAATCTCCTGAGTGTTTTTTTTGCATACTTCAAACGGGATTCAAGGTGGGCTTTCTTGAGTAATGGCTTCCTTTTTGCCACCCTACCATACAGGCCATATTTTTTGGAGTGCTTGGGATATTGTTGTCACATGCACACTTTGACCAGTCTTGGCCATAAAAGCCTGTAGCTCTTGTAAAGTTGCCATTGGCCTCTTGGTAGCCTGTCTGATCAGTCTCCTTCTTGCTCGGTCTTCCAGTTTGGAGGGACGGCCTGATCTAGGCAGGGTCTTGGTGGTTCCATACACCTTCCACTTCTTAATAATAGTCTTGACCATGTTCCAAGGGATATTCAAGGCCTTTGATATTTTTTTATACCCATCCCCTGATCTGTGCCTGGTGCTCATGGTTGAGTCTTTGCTTTGAAATGCACTACCCAGCAGAGGGAACCTACATGAACTGCTGAATTTATCCTGAAATCATATGAATCATTACAATTTAACACAGGTGGAGGCCACTTAACTTGGTGTGTGATTTTGAAGGCTATTGGTTACATCTGGGCTAATTTAGGATTGCTATTACAAAGGGGGTGGACACTTATCCAACCAAGCTATTTCAGTTTTTATTTTTTAATTTATTTTCTACAAATTTCTAAAATATTTTTTTCACTTGGAGGTTGTGGGGTAGGATGTGTAGATAAATGAAAAAAAAAACTATTTTAATGCATTTTAATTCCAGACTAGGGCAACAAAAGGTGAACATTTTGAAAGGGGGTGTAGACTTTCTATAGGGACTGTATATTATTTTAAATTATTTAAACAAATAGGTTTTACATCGAATGGTCATTTAGTCGAATGGTCATGTCAGCGATCTTCAATTAATGTGAAAAGTTCAATAGAGTCCAGTTCAATGTTATGTACAATTGATATGTGATCCTTCAGTCCCCACCTCGATACCTTCCTTTAGGAATGTAGTAGAGCTTCATCTTCATTAGGATGCATTGAGCTCCGACTTGGATCTTCATCTTCATTAGGATGCATTGAGCTCTGACTCGGATCTTGCTCAGTTGCCCCTAAACTTGCAAGTTCAATATTCCACTTACCAGTGATCATGTTAAGTTGGTGAGAAAGTATGGCGAGAGTCCCAAGGTATCCCCTAAAATAACACTGAAGACATCACCCTGTCATGAATAGAATAACACTGATTCCATGAAGACATCACCCTGTCAGCAGAATAGAATAACACTGATTCCATGAAGACATCACCCTGTCAGCAGAATAGAATAACACTGATTCCATGAAGACATCACCCTGTCAGCAGAATAGAATAACACTGATTCCATGAAGACATCACCCTGTCAGCAGAATAGAATAACACTGATTCCATGAAGACATCACCCTGTCAGCAGAATAGAATAACACTGATTACAGGGTGTGGCAATGTGCCCCGCCCCTGTGTGCATTTGTGTATTATGTGTTGTATGTTGCGTGCGTGTGTAAATGTTGGTGTATAGATTGGTACACGGGATATAAACGGGTCTGTGTTTCACGTGTGATTTAAAAAGGTAGATTTGTATTTAGGCACAAGGAGGGCACAAATCACTTCACGTGCTGGTTAAATGTAATATGTGAGCACGGGGTTGCACAGAATTAATTCACGTGCTGGGATTCAAGTGAATAATTAATTAGTAATTGAATCCCAGCACAACAGTATATATAGATGCACATTTTCATTCAGTCGGGGTTAGGTGTTCAGTGAGTGGAGAACGGGTGTGGAGCGGAGGTAAATGTTAATGAAAAGAAGAAGTAGTAGTTGTTTTCACTCACCGTGTTTGTTCGTCTGTCTGTTGTGCACTGTCTAGTCCGTTTTGTTTGTCTATTTATTTTGGCGCAAGTGCCGTGTCCTGTTTTGTGTTCTGTTCAAACCTTTTATTTTCTGTGCTGTTTTATTAAATGCTGAGCGCGATCACGCGTTCAGCCTCACCAAAACCCCAAGTCTCTGCTGTTTATTTCCTGGCTCTGGTCTGACGCCACCCACTCCGGCCGTCTTTGTGACACGTGGTGTCAGAAGTGGGATAATAGCGCCTCCAAGCGTCAGACCAGGAGAGGGGGTTTTGTAAAAAAAAAAAAAAAAAAAAAAAAATAGTAAAGCGAGGATGGGAAGAAAGACCTGCAGGAAGCAGCAGAAGCAGCAACAACAACAGCTGCAGCCCTCATCCTGCATGCCGGGCTGGGAGGAGGACAGCCACAACGGGGCAGTAGCCACCCCTCTACCCCCACTGCCACCGGGTTCCCCACCGTCCCGGGAAATATGGGACTGGCTGGTGCACCCCGAGGGGAACTTCGCCAGTGACCTCCCCTGGGTTATTCACGCGCTGCAGATGCGAGATGGGAAACGATGGGAGGACTGGGAGCAACAACACAACCCGGCATCCGTTCGTGACCTCACCATGGTGGTGCTGGGGTACCTAGCTGCAGACATGGGAGGGATGCCTTCCAGTGAGCAAGAGGGAGAGGAGCAGTCGCTGCCCTCTCCAGTGCCCGAGCGGGAGGAGCCTGAGCGTCCACAGCCCGAGCGGGAGGAGCCTGAGCGTCCACAGCCCGAGCGGGAGGAGCCTGAGCGTCCACAGCCCGAGAGGGAGAAGCCTGAGCGTCCACAGCCCAAAAGGGAGGAGCCTGAGCGTCCACAGCCCAAAAGGGAGGAGTCGGTGCGTCCACAGCCCAAAAAGGAGGAGGTCGGGGATGATGGCTGGGAGGTTTTTTTAAAGAACCTCGCGGCAGAGTTATGCCCTGGCTGTGGGGCTTATGGGCACACGTTAGCCATATGCCCCACCCAATATGAAGAGGAGGAACTAGCGCCCAGACGGGGGGGACCGCGAGCGTCCAGCGCCCAGACGGGGGGGACCGCGAGCGTCCAGCGCCCAGACGGGGGGACCGCGGGAATCCGAAGCCTGAGAGGCAGCTGTTCCCACCTTCACCAGCAGAGCAAGAATGCCTGCTGGTTTCCCCATCACAACCAGCAGAGGAAGAATGCCTGCTGGTTTCCCCAGCACAACCAGCAGAGGAAGAATGCCTGCTGGTTTCCCCAGCACAACCAGCAGAGGAAGAATGCCTGCTGGTTTCCCCAGCACAACCAGCAGAGGAAGAATGCCTGCTGGTTTCCCCAGCACAACCAGCAGAGGAAGAATGCCTGCTGGTTTCCCCAGCACAACCAGCAGAGGAAGAATACCTGCTGGTTTTCTCTTCAGAGGCAGAGCCGCACCAGTCCCCTGCAATAGGGGCGGAGCCGCACCAGTTCCCTGCAAGAGAGGCAGAGCAGCACCAGTCCCCTGGAAAAGGGGGAGACTACACGCTGCTCCCACCTCCATCGGCAGGAGACTACACACTGCTCCCACCTTCACCGGCAGGAGCAGAGCAGCCGGAGCTGCCTCTGTCTCCGCCACCTACACCGGCAGGAGCAGAGCAGCCGGAGCTGCCTCTGCCTCCGCCACCTACACCAGCAGGAGCAGAGCAGCAGGAGCTGCCTCTGCCTTCGCCACCACCACCGCCAGGAGCAGAGGAGCAGGAGCTGCCTCTGCCACTTCCAGGAGCAGAGGAGCAGGAGCTGCCTCTGCCTCCACCACTGCCAGAAGCAGAACAGCAGGAGCTGTCTCTGCTTCCCGTACCTCCACCACGGGGAGTACGGTGGCCGGAGCCCCAGAAAGGGGAGCTGTCGGCCACGAAGAAGGGGGAGGAGGTCTGGAGACCACCAACCCCAGCAGCAGTTTCGCTGCCGGAGATCGTGGGGGAGGTCCGGAGACCTGCTCCCACTGCAGCTTCTTTGCTGCTGGAAGTACTGTGGTCGGAGCCCCACCAAAGGGAGCTACCGGCTACAAAGACAGGGGGAGAGGTCAGGAGACCACTTTCCCCAGCAGCAGTTTCGCTGCAGGAATGGACCAGCATGCTGTCAGCCGTGCCACTACCGGCAGGGGTGCTGACAGCATGGCCAGCCATGGGCCCACTGAAGCCTCCCTTCCCAGCCCGAGACTTTGTCCTGGACTGCTGGATTTTTAAGGGGGGAGGTGGCCGTTGAGGCCATGTGTGCTGCGCACAAGGGGGGGTATATGTGGCAATGTGCCCCGCCCCTGTGTGCATTTGTGTATTATGTGTTGTATGTTGCGTGCGTGTGTAAATGTTGGTGTATAGATTGGTACACGGGATATAAACGGGTCTGTGTTTCACGTGTGATTTAAAAAGGTAGATTTGTATTTAGGCACGAGGAGGGCACAAATCACTTCACGTGCTGGTTAAATGTAATATGTGAGCACGGGGTTGCACAGAATTAATTCACGTGCTGGGATTCAAGTGAATAATTAATTAGTAATTGAATCCCAGCACAACAGTATATATAGATGCACATTTTCATTCAGTCGGGGTTAGGTGTTCAGTGAGTGGAGAACGGGTGTGGAGCGGAGGTAAATGTTAATGAAAAGAAGAAGTAGTAGTTGTTTTCACTCACCGTGTTTGTTCGTCTGTCTGTTGTGCACTGTCTAGTCCGTTTTGTTTGTCTATTTATTTTGGCGCAAGTGCCGTGTCCTGTTTTGTGTTCTGTTCAAACCTTTTATTTTCTGTGCTGTTTTATTAAATGCTGAGCGCGATCACGCGTTCAGCCTCACCAAAACCCCAAGTCTCTGCTGTTTATTTCCTGGCTCTGGTCTGACGCCACCCACTCCGGCCGTCTTTGTGACACAGGGTGATGTCACTGTTGTGAAGTTATAGGTGGGGAAAAAACAGGATGTTTTTGGAAAACCTATTATTCACAGGAAGTGGCCACTCTCTAAGTTCGACAACATGGCACCCGAGCAGAATTTTTCCACATAGGATCGGTTACAAAATTGCAAAATGTTTTTTTTGTACCTAAAACTGACAACCTTAGCCTTTGTAACTATAAATTGAAATGAAGATTAATTGCTTTTACTGTAAACTGTGTGTTTGTTTTGTAATGTGTCTCTCACCTGTGTCTCTATATGTGTGTGTCTCATTTCTGTGCTTGTGTGTTTCTGTGCATGGACTGTACATGCCTTTCTACACAGATGGCAATTTTATACCAGGGCATATCTCAGAACTCCAGCACAGTATGGCTAACCAGAACCTTCCCCAACTAAAACACTAAACAACACTAACCGTACATCACATCCCAGTTTCGTCACATCTGCTCCAGTCTTCATGGGTTTATCTGAAACATCTAATGTTCTCTTTGAGCTTATGTGTCTGTCTGTCTGTCTGTCTGTCTGCCTGTCTCTCTGTCTGTCTGTCTGTCTGTCTGTCTGTGCCACTGTGGCAAAGTGCCCCCCCTGTGTATGTTATATGTTACGTGTTGTGTGTAAATGTTGGTGTTTAGGCATTGGTACACGGGATATAAGCGGTCTGTGTTTCACGTGTGTGTAAATTGTATATTTGTATTTAGGCACGGGGATGGCACATCACATCACGTGCAAGTAAAAAGTAATATGTGAGCACGGGGAATTGCACTTTAATTAATTCACGTGCAGTTGTACCGAGATTCCAATTGAATGATTGACTAGCAATCGAATCTCGGTACAACTGCATAAAAGCTGCATGTTTTCACTCAGTCGGGGTTGGTGTTCGGTGAGTGGAGAACGGGTTAGGAGACGGAGGGTATTGTAAAGCAAAATAAGTAGTAAAAGAAGCTCACCGTGTTTGTCTGTGTAGTCCGTTTTGTTTGTCTGTTTATTTTGGCTCAAGTGCCGTGTCCTGTTTTTTGTGTTTGTATTCCAACCTTTTATTTTCTGTGTGTTTATTCATTAAATGCTGAGCGAAAGCATTCGCTCAGCTCCACCAAACTCCACCTCTCTCTGTCGTTTGTGTTCCTGTTTTTGCCCTGACGTCAGACCACTCGTCATCGCTGTCACACGTGGTGTCAGAACCGGGAAGACAGCGCCTCCAGGGCTCAGGCCAGAGCGGGAACCGCAGTTTTTTTTTTTCGGAAAACAAAAAAAAAAAAAACAAAAGGAGAAGAAATGGGGAGAAGAGGCTGGAGAAGAGCACAGGAGGGCAAAGGGAGAAAGGCGGAAGCCGGGCTGTGGTGTTTCGACTGTGGCCAAACTAGCCACACCACCATACCCTGCTCCGTCCACAGGACCCTACAGGCAATGGCCCAAAGACTGGGATGGGGGGAGTGGTGCCCTGGCTGTGGGGCATATGGGCACACGGTGGCCCTATGCCCCATGCAGGATGAAGAAGAGGAGCCCTTGTTGCCACGTCCTATGCCTGAAGGGGAGGAGCCTGAGCGTCCACAGCCCAAGTGGGAGGAGCCTGAGCGTCCACAGCCCAAGTGGGAGGAGCCTGAGCGTCCACAGCCCAAGTGGGAGGAGCCTGAGCGTCCACAGCCCAAGTGGGAGGAGCCTGAGCGTCCACAGCCCAAGTGGGAGGAGCCTGAGTGTCCACAGCCCAAGTGGGAGGAGCCTGAGCGTCCACAGCCCAAGCGGGAGGAGCCCGAACGTCCTACGCCTGAGTGGGAGGAGCCCGAACGTCCTACGCCTGAGTGGGAGGAGCCCGAACGTCCTACGCCTGAGTGGGGGGAGCCCGAACGTCCACAGCCCAAGAGGGGGGAGTCGGTGCGTCCACAGCCCAAGAGGGGGGAGTCAGTGCGTCCACAGCCCAAAAGGGAGGAGTCGGTGCGTCCACAGCCCAAAAGGGAGGAGTCGGTGCGTCCACAGCCCGAAGAGAGGGAAGTCGGGGCTTCCACAGCTCCAGGACCCAAGCTGCCAGCAGAGGGAGAATGTCTGCTGGTTTCCCCGTCAAAGGCGGAGCCGCACCAGTCCCCTGCAAGAGAGGCAGAGCAGCACCAGTCCCCTGGAAAAGGGGGAGACTACACGCTGCTCCCACCTCCATCGGCAGGAGACTACATGCTGCTCCCACCTTCACCAGCAGGAGCAGAGCAGCCGGAGCTGCCTCTGCCTCCGCCACCTCCACCGGCAGGAACAGAGCAGCAGGAGCTGCCTCTGCCTCCGCCACCTCCACCGGCAGGAACAGAGCAGCAGGAGCTGCCTCTGCCTCCGCCACCTCCACCGGACGGAGCAGAGCAGCAGGAGCTGCCTCTGCCTCCGCCACCTCCACCGCTTCCTCCACTAGGAGCAGAGCAGCAGGAGCTGCCTCTGCCTCCACCACCGCCAGGAGCAGAGGAGCAGGAGCTGCCTCTGCCTCCACCACCGCCAGGAGCAGAGGAGCAGGAGCTGCCTCTGCCTCCACCACCGCCAGGAGCAGAGGAGCAGGAGCTGCCTCTGCCTCCACCACCGCCAGGAGCAGAGGAGCAGGAGCTGCCTCTGCCTCCACCACCGCAAAGAGCAGAGGAGCAGGAGCTGCCTCTGCCTCCGCCATGTCCACCAGCAGAGGGTGAATGCCTGCTGGGTCCCTGTCCACCAGCAGAGGGTGAGTGCCTGCTGGTATCACTTCCCCCACCAGCAGAGGATGAATGCCTGCTGGTATCACTTCCCCCACCAGCAGAGGATGAATGCCTGCTGGTATCACTTTCCCCACCAGCAGAGGATGAATGCCTGCTGGTATCACTTCCCCCACCAGTAGAGGATGAACGCCTGCTGGTAGCACTTCCCCCACCGTCACGAGGAGAGGAGCAGGAGCTACCTCTCTCTTCACGAGAAAAACCAGGACTAGATGCTGGCGGTCCTCAGCAGCCCTTGCATAGGCTGCTGAGGGAAGCATGGGGAAGAACCGCCCGGCCGCAGAGGACGAGAAGCGGGCCAACACCCGCACCCCAGTTTGTCCTGACTCTCTGCCTCGCTTCGCCCAAGGATGCCCGCCTCGCTTCGCCCAAGGATGCCCGCCTCGCTTCGCCCAAGGATGCCCGCCACGCTTCGCCCAAGGATGTCTGTCTGGCATCGCCTGGGGTTGCCAGCCGCTCCGCATCGCCTGGGGTTGCCAGCCGCTCCGCATCGCCTGGGGTTGCCAGCCGCTCCGCATCGCCTGGGGTTGCCAGCCGCTCCGCATCGCCTGGGGCTGCCTGTTCCGCATCGCCTGGGGCTGCCTTTTGTTCCACACAGGGTGCAGGGTGCGAGGGAGAAGTGGAGCTCCCGCTGCCGCCTCTATGGCCAGGGGCTCCCCTCCCAAGTTCGCCTCCCGAGGGTCCGCTGCTGCTGCCGTCGCCTCCCGAGGGTCCGCTGCTGCTGCCGTCGCCTCCCGAGGGTCCGCTGCTGCTGCCGTCGCCTCCCGAGGGTCCGCTGCTGCTGCCGTCGCCTCCCGAGGGTCCGCTGCTGCTGCCGTCGCCTCCCGAGGGGCCGCTGCTGCTGCCGTCGCCTGGGGTCGCCAGGGATCCTGCTTCGCCTGAGGTCGTCGAGGGTCCTGCTTCGCCTGGGGTCGCCGGGGCCTCTGCTTTGCCTCGGGTCGCTACACTGTGGCCGGAGCTCCATGAAGGGGAGCTGCCGGCCATAAAGAAAGAGGGGGAGGTCAGGAGACCAGCTTCCCCAGCCGCATTTCCATGGCAGGAAACACGGTGGCCGGAGCCCCACGGAGGGGAGCTGGCGGCCACAAAGAAGGGGGGGGAAGTCAGGAGACCAGCTCCCCCCGCAGCAGTTTCGCTGCTGGAAATTGGGTGGCCGGAGCCCCACGGAGGGGAACTGCCGGCCATGAAGAAGGGGGGGGAGGTCAGGAGACCAGCTCCCCCAGCTGCTCTTTCGCGGCAGGAGATAGTGTGGCTGAAGCCCCGGAAGAGGGAGCTGCCAGCCACGAAGAATTGGGGGGTGCCAGACATTCCACCATGGCCACCCCCAGAAACAACTTGCTTCCCCCTCTTCCGGGACTTTGGGACTGAGGGGGGAGGTGGCCATTGAGGCCATGTGTGCGTTGCACAAGGGGGGGTATATGTGGCAAAGTGCCCCCCCTGTGTATGTTATATGTTACGTGTTGTGTGTAAATGTTGGTGTTTAGGCATTGGTACACGGGATATAAGCGGTCTGTGTTTCACGTGTGTGTAAATTGTATATTTGTATTTAGGCACGGGGATGGCACATCACATCACGTGCAAGTAAAAAGTAATATGTGAGCACGGGGAATTGCACTTTAATTAATTCACGTGCAGTTGTACCGAGATTCCAATTGAATGATTGACTAGCAATCGAATCTCGGTACAACTGCATAAAAGCTGCATGTTTTCACTCAGTCGGGGTTGGTGTTCGGTGAGTGGAGAACGGGTTAGGAGACGGAGGGTATTGTAAAGCAAAATAAGTAGTAAAAGAAGCTCACCGTGTTTGTCTGTGTAGTCCGTTTTGTTTGTCTGTTTATTTTGACCGCAAGTGCCGTGTCCTGTTTTTTGTGTTTGTATTCCAACCTTTTATTTTCTGTGTGTTTATTCATTAAATGCTGAGCGAAAGCATTCGCTCAGCTCCACCAAACTCCACCTCTCTCTGTCGTTTGTGTTCCTGTTTTTGCCCTGACGTCAGACCACTCGTCATCGCTGTCACAGCCACATAGCCCCCCAGATTGGAACCCAGGCATCCAGAGGAAGGTGAAAAGCAGGGATGAGAGGCTAGTGAATTAGCCCACTGTAGGACTTTTACAAGGAGAATAACAGGAGCCATGACTGAGACAAAAGAAGCTAATTCTTGTTACAAAAATGTCTCATATTTTTATGTTCTAGTAGGAACTTTAATAGGAGCAACAGTAGAGAAAGGGCAAAATGAAGAAATGAATAAAATGAAAACAGATCAAATTGTTATTTTGTCTTGATAAATGTATCACTTTCATTGGTCCCTCGACATCCTTTGTCCTTCTGTCTAAGAAATGTGTTAGACCGAATGCAAAGTCCCATGCATTTTAACTTGACACATGAGTTATCTCACATATTTGTGCAGTTACATAACAAACGCAACATTCACTTTATTTCAAACTTTATTAACATCTGGTATAGAGAACAGGAGAGAATGGGGAGAGAATGAATCTGTGCTGCAAATCTACCTCTTGACCTGGAAGGACTCTAAGTAAGGTTGGTGGTACGCCTTCACAGGGATGGGTCGACTCGATGGTAGGATGGTACCAGAAGTTGGCCATCTTGGCGAAAGGGCGTAGCTGTAAGACTGCAAACAACTATACTGTGATCAGCTGTGGTGAGTGCGGCGATTGGATAAAGCATGGCGCTGGGCTGATCACGGGGAGGAGTTTGGCAGTACAAAGGGGACACAGATATATGAGTAGGGACCCTTAGACTGAAATAATAACAAGCCAGGGCACTACTGTTGTGTTTTATATTGTAGAGGGAAACTGATTGGGATTTAGTGCTAACAAGCCAGCACAAGCACCCAGGATTTCAACACTGTCACAACACTGCGACCTGCACTTGCACTGGGAGCACCGGCCTTTTCATGAGCACTTGCATTATTGAGTATGCATTGTAAATAGGCCCTCTGTTTGGACATCACTTAATTCCTTGTTGTAATTGAGCAAATACTTTGGACTCTAATGAGCTTATGTTGACTGCAACCTCATGTGTGGGTCAAGGTAGGACGATTCATTAAATACATCAACAACACAAACTAAATATCAAGGTCATTCTGTTATAGTGCAATAACTGACTTTCACAACTTATGTAAGGTGAACCCAACAGGAGGTTTATTGTGTGGTTTTTGGAGTATCTGGAACATCGCGTCTCACTGCCGTAAAGCACACACCAACACTGCCTTACGGCATCATAACTTAGCAACACAAGCATGGCACACACTCACAACTCAAGACACAAACAGGGCGCTGCTGAGCGATTAACAACCAAACATAACACCTTCTATTAACAACCAAACATAACACATTCTATTAACAACCAAACATAACGCATTCTATTAACAACCAAACATAACGCATTCTATTAACAACCAAACATAACACATTCTATTAACAACCAAACATAACACATTCTATTAACAACCAAACATAACACATTCTATTAACAACCAAACATAACACATTCTATTAACAACCAAACATAACACATTCTATTAACAACCAAACATAACACATTCTATTTCCTTTTTTGTCCAGGCCTTGGGTGCTGAACCTAGCACTTTGGTTCTGTTTTATATTAGCGTGTGGAATATTGTCTGTGTGGACAAATTTAACCATTTAAGTGACTAATACAGACGTGCTCAAATTTGTTGGTACCCCTCCACAAAAAACGAAGAATGCACAATTTTCTCTGAAATAACTTGAAACTGACAAAAGTAATTGGCATCCACCATTGTTTATTCCATATTTAATAGAAATCAGACTTTGCTTTTGATTTTTTATTCAACATAATATTGTAAATAATAAAACAAATGAAAATGGCATGGACGAAAATGATGGGACCGCTAACCTAATATTTTGTTGCACAACCTTTAGAGGCAATCACTGCAATCAAACATTTTCTGTAGCTCTCAATGAGACTTCTGCACCTGTTAACAGGTAGTTTGGCCCACTCTTCCTGAGCAAACTGCTCCAGCTGTCTCAGGTTTGATGGGTGCCTTCTCCAGACTGCAAGTCTCAGCTCTTTCCATAGATGTTTGATAGGATTCAGATCAGGACTCATAGAAGGCCATTTCAGAATAGTCCAATGTTTTGTTCTTATCCATTCTTGGGTGCTTTTAGCTGTGTGTTTTGGGTCATTATCCTGTTGGAGGACCCATGACCTGCGACTGAGACAGAGCTTTCTGACACTGGGCAGTACGTTTCGCTCCAGAATGCCTTGATAGTCTTGAGATTTCATTGTGCCCTGCACAGATTCAAGGCACCCTGTGCCAGGCGCAGCAAAGCAGCTCCAAAACATAACCAAGCCTCCTCCATGTTTCACTGTAGGTATGGTGTTCTTTTCTTTGAAAGCTTCATTTTTTCATCTGTGAACATAGAGCTGATGTGACTTGCCAAAAAGCTCCAGTTTTGACTCATATGTCCAAAAGACATTCTCCCAGAAGGATTGTGGCTTGTCAATATGCATTTTAGCAAATTCCAGTCTGGCTTTTTTATGTTTTTCTTTCAAAACTGGAGTCCTCCTGGGTCTTCTTCCATGGAGCCCACTTTCACTCAAAAAGCGACGGATGGTGCGATCAGAAACTGACGTACCTTCACCTTGGAGTTCAGCTTGTATCTCTTTGGCAGTTATCCTTGGTTCTTTTTCTACCATTCGCACTATCCTTTTGTTCAATCTGGGGTTGATTTTCCTCTTGCGGCCGCGCCCAGGGAGGTTGGCTACAGTTCCATGGACCTTAAACTTCTTGATAATATTTGCAACTGTTGTCCCAGGAACATCAAGCTGCTTGGAGATGGTCTTGTAGCCTTTACCTTTACCAGGCTTGTCTATTATTTCCTTTCTGATCTCCTCAGACAACTCTCTCCTTTGCTTTCTCTGGTCCATGTTCAGTGTGGTGCACACAATGATACCAAACAGCACAGTGACTACTTTTCTCCATTTAAATAGGCTGAATGACTGATTACAAGATTGGAGACATGTGTGATACTAATTAAAGAAACTAATTAGTTTGAAATATCACTATAATCCAATTATTTATTATCTTTTCTAAGGGGTACCAACAAATGTGTCCGGGCCATTTTAGAATATCTTTGTAGAATAAGCAATAATTCATCTCTTTTCACAGCTTCTTTGCTTTATTCTATGACATACCAAAGGCATGCAAGTATACATGATAAAATAGCTTTTAATTTCATCACTTTTCAGGAGAAATGAAGCATTATTTCAATGAGCTGTAAGGGTACCAACAAATTTGAGCACGTCTGTACACAGGTGTAACCAGTATTTAAAGATCCGAGCCAGTCTTTTATGAAGAACCTGCATTAAGGGCTGTGGGTATCTTCTCTGTTCCAGAGTAGGCGGCACCACAAGGTGGAGTTGGAGCAGCCTAGTTGGGCTGCAGCATAAGGAACCAGAGCGACAAGAGTGGTGACAAGCCAGCCAACGAGAAAGGCTGTGAAGAGGAGAGCCAAAGGACAAGGATGCTAAAGTGGATCTTGCTGCTATTGAGGAGGAAAAGGAGAGAAGGAGGGAGGAGCGCTACACTGCGCTCATTGAACCGGTAGGGCTGGCACTTTCCACAACACCAGCCCCTACAGGAACACCAGCAATATCGGCACCGAAGGCTCGGGCGATGAAGATGTCGGCGGAGGATGACCCAGAGGCGTACCTGGTCGAGTCTGAGCATCTGGCCACCACCGTGTCATGGCCGTAGGAGTTCTGGGCGAGCCAGCTGAGACCCTGCCTGATCGGGGAGGCTCAGGCAGCCTACCAGACTATGAGCGACCTCAACGCTGCCAGTTACGAGAGACACTCCTAGGCCGAGACAGAACTGATAGTACAATTAACAGACTAAGTAGAGTAGTTTAATGTAGTTTAGCAGGGACGATGTTAGCTTCTGTTCTGTGCCAAACTACATCCCGTCGATCACGCTTACTAAAAATCCTGTGCAGAATGCGGTCAAGGGATTGTGGCAGAGTGTCCCGCCCCTTTGTTTATTATTTATTTATATTATGATTTATGTTTTATATTACGGCGAAGCGCTGGTTATTTGTTATTGTTTTTGTATTTTTAAAAACCTTGTGAGGATGCGTGACTGATCAGCTAGTGATTTATTTAACTAGCTGACAGTCACGCATCCTTATGAAACTCGTGCAGACGGTGACCATCTCCTGAGTTAATTCATTGATTAACTGTTGCTAATCAGGAGATGGTCACTGTATATAAACCTGCAGCTCTCTACCCTCAAGGAGAGTGTCAGAGGAGAGACGTAAGGTTGAGAGATTTAGAACCAAAACAATTGCTAGACGTGCTGGCTTAAAACCAACACGATACTTGTTTGTTTGGCCAACGTGCCTTTTTGTTTTGTTGTTTGTTTAATTTTTTTTGTTTGTTTTATTATTTAATAAAATAGCTGAGCGCCGTAGCGCTCAGTTTCACCACCGCCATTCATTGTTTGCCTTTGTTTACTTCCTGCTCCGTGACATCACTACCCACACGTCACTGCAACAACAAGCTCGGTCACATATGGTATCCTGCGTGGGACAAACAACGCCTCCAGGAACGCAGGACCAGGAAAGCAAAGGGTGGTTTTTTTGTTCTTTTTTTTTTCAAATCGTGTTTTTTGTGTTTGGAGGGAAAAAAGAAAATAAATAAAAATGGAAGGCTGGAGCTGCCCCACGCAATATGAAGAGGGGGAGCGTGAGCATCCAGCACCCAGAAGGGGGGGGCCATGCGGCAGCGCCCAGAAGGGGGGAGCCAGTGCGTCCAGCACCCAGAAGAGGGGGGGCCCGTGCGTCCAGCGCCCAGAAGGGGGGGGCCCGTGCGTCCAGCGCCCAGAAGGGGGGGGGCCCGTGCGTCCAGCGCCCAGAAGGGGGGGGCCCGTGCGTCCAGCGCCCAGAAGGGGGGAGCCCGTGCGTCCAGCACCCAGAAGGGGGGAGCCCGTGCGTCCAGTGCCCAGAAGGGGGGAACTCGGGTGGCCACACCCCAAGGGGGGAAGGCCCACAGGTCCAGAACATAGGTCTCCAGCAGCAGAGAGAGAATACCTGCTGCTTCTGCCTCCGCCACCTCCACCGCTTCCACCAGCAGAGCAGAGCAGCAGGAGCTGCCTCTGCCTCCACCACCTCCACCGCTTCCACCAGCAGAGCAGAGCAGCAGGAGCTGCCTCTGCCTCCACCACCTCCACTGCTTCCACCAGCAGGAGCAGAGCAGCAGGAGCTGCCTCTGCCTCTGCCACCTCCAGGCACTCTGTGTCATCGCTGTCACTGTTCAAAACCCTGTGGACTCTGGCGTGTGCCGAGAGAGCGTCCAAATAAAAGGACTGCAAAGAATCCAGGCGTCTCTCCTGTTTTCTGCCTCTTGCACAACGCTACAGCACGATCGAAGCGAGATGCAGCTGTTCTGACCTCGGATTTACCAACACCTTGGGAATGGAGGATGTTGGTTAACGTCTGAAAAGCCTGTAATGATTTTAATAAATGTGTCCACCTGCTGTCTTGGAGGTTCATTCACCTTCAAATAGTTTACAAAGGCATTGATTGATTTATTATAAATCATATCTCATGTGTTTTCCTTGTAATATATTTTCCATAATTAAATGTTGCTTTTAATAATCGTCATAACAATAATCACAATAAAAGTTGTTTTAAACAGTTCATAATATTTATTGGAAAAACTAAAAACAATACCTTTATTTTTTTATACAAAATATAGACATCAAATATAGGAAATACTTATTTGATCTTTTCTTGTTATTTATATAAACATATATTCAACAGTTAAGCATCTTCAGTGTTTTTTTTCTTATAAAAACTACTATACATTCTATATAAATGCAGAACGCTGTATCATTGTGGAGATGAAGTATCTTTTTTTTAGAAGCAGACCATTAACGAGCAAGTAGCGGGGTTCCAAAAAATACAGCGTCCCCCACGTGCTGCTACAACTGTTTAAATAACGTACCTGTCATTTCTTTTCATTAACATCCTGACAACTTTTCACACTTTTAACTTTAAAGTCTGTTTCAAAGTATTTTCAAAATGGTCACTCTAGTGCACTGATAGTGTCAGGATTTTGCCCACATTGTCAAACAGGTAACACAGCAAGAACGATCCATGATCTGGTACAGGAAAGCCAGAGTGTGCGTTTGTTTTTTTATCGCTCTTCCTGCAGTGGTTTTGAGCAGTGCTTCTCAACCCTGGTCCTCTGGGAACCCGGTATCTCCTCATTTTCATTCCAACTGAGCTTTCAATTACTTAACTACCCTTAATTGAACTGATCATTTGCTTAATTAGACCGTTTTAATTGTTCTCGGCTCCTAATAAGTTGCAGATTAAGTTACTTATAATGACATTTTATAGTGAAGTTGAAATCTCTAACTGTTTAAAAGCTGAAAACAATTAAAAATACCTAATTGTGCTAATTATTAGTTTATTAATTAAGGGTTTAATTAAGTAATTGAAAGCTCAGTTGGAATGAAAACCAGAGGACCGGGGTTGAGCAGCACTGATTCAGAGGACAGAAATCAAACCCCAGTGCACTACAGCAGACATATTGAAAAGAGCTTTGAAACAGACTTTAAAGTTATGTGTAAAAAGTTGTCAGGATGTTAATGAAACATGACATGGATGTTATTTAAGCCGCTGTAGCATCACGGGGGGACGTGGAACGCTAGATTTTCCACAAACCCGTTACTTTCTCGTTAATCTCATCTATCCAAATGTTTCACAAATAGAGGACTTGAGTCCCTATAGTGTGGATTTCTAGTTAACTCCAGCACAGCCTGGGTGGATCAGCAGTATAATGGAAGCTGAGGCTCAAGGAAAGTAAAGCCACCTCTACTGGCACAGAGAGTAGAGCAACTGGATCTCCTGTGAGCCGTCCATGTCAGGCCTGATGAGAAACGAAAAGAAACAGAACCATTGCAGTGCCGCTGTGTGTGTGTCTGCCATTGAAGATCATTGAGGGTATAGTTAACACACTGTGGTCCCATTCTACCAGCCTCACCCCATTGTAGTTGCCCTATACTTGTGCTGCCATTGCCCCTCAGTGTAATACAGAGCCATTGCAGTGCCTCTGTCTGTCTGTCTGCCATTGAAGATCATTGAGGGTATAGTTAACACACTGTGGTCCCATTCTACCAGCCTCACCCCATTGTAGTTGCCCTATACTTGTGCTACCATTGCCCCTCAGTGTAATACAGAGCCATTGCAGTGCTGCTGTCTGTCTGTCTGCCATTGTAGATCATTGAGGGTATAGTTAACACACTGTGGTCCCATTCTACCAGCCTCACCCCATTGTAGTTGCCCTATACTTGTGCTACCATTGCCCCTCAGTGTAATACAGAGCCATTGCAGTGCCGCTGTCTGTCTGTCTGCCATTGTAGATCATTGAGGGTATAGTTAGCACACTGTGGTCCCATTCTACCAGCCTCACCCCATTGTAGTTGCCCTATACTTGTGCTGCCATTGCCCCTCAGTGTAATACAGAGCCATTGCAGTGCCTCTGTCTGTCTGTCTGCCATTGAAGATCATTGAGGGTATAGTTAACACACTGTGGTCCCATTCTACCAGCCTCACCCCATTGTAGTTGCCCTATACTTGTGCTACCATTGCCCCTCAGTGTAATACAGAGCCATTGCAGTGCTGCTGTCTGTCTGTCTGCCATTGTAGATCATTGAGGGTATAGTCAGCACACTGTGGTCCAATGTGTAATTGATTAATCGTGTGAAATTCAGGCCAGAACAATTGCTTTTAGATAATTTAACATAAAAAGGCAGTCTTATTAAATAAAATAACACATTTACCAATTTCTTATAATTCAACTTCTTTTTAGATTTAATTTCTCACCACTAACTTGAGAACACAGCAGACAGATCAGCCAATCAAAACCCTGAACTGGGCAGCCCCTCCCCCTGTACCTGACGGGCGTCTCGAGGATCATGGGCATGTTGTCCAGGCGAGGCTCGTTCACGATTTGTCGAAATCCCTCCAATCCGATCTCCCCCTCACCAATGTTCTCATGACGATCCAGATGGCAGCCCAGCTTCCCTGAAAAACAAATGTGAGGTCAACAGACAGGCTCGATGGTCCAGTGGTAAGAGAATGAGGCTTGTTGTTACCAGGAGGTTCCCGTTCAATCCCAGCTCAGCCACTGACTCACTGTGTGTGACCCTGAGCAAGTCATTTAACCCCCTTGTGCTCCGTTCTTCGGATGACACATTAAACAAAAAGTCCTATTGGAAGTGACTCTGCAGCAACAGCAGTTGTGAGGCAAAGTTCACCACTTGGACTGTAAGTCGCTTTGGATAAAAACATCTGCTAATTGACTAAATAATAATAATAATAAATAATAATAATAATAATAATAATAATAATAATAATAATAATAATAATAATAATAATAATATTAAGCAGCAATGGTAGCACAAGTATAGGGCAGCTACAATGGGGTGAGGCTGGTAGAATGGGACCACAGTGTGCTAACTATACCCTCAATGATCTTCAATGGCAGACAGACAGAGGCACTGCAATGGTAATAAAAGATAACAACTATGGATGATGGATTACTGATGGAATATTGCAAGCTATTCTGGTTGTGAACTAACATTACTGTACTGGAGATCTGTGACACAGCGAATTCAATACAGGTCGAATTATTCATGTATTTTCTTTGTCATTCTTAATTCCAGGCAGGTTAGAAATATATATATATATATATATATATATAGATATTGATATTAAAATAAAAATCCCCAGTTGTCAATACATTATCTCCCAAGTTCTGAGTGACTAGATATTCTAAATAGCGCCCCCTACCTTTGGAGTCATTGAGATGCACTGCCTTGAGATACTGCAGTCCAACCGTCCAATCAAATTCATCCAGCATCTTCTTAACCCCGCCCACTGCAGAGAGGTCGTGACCTGGGGGAGGAGACTCTTACTGGGGTCATGCAAGGGTCACATACTATAGGACAGTTGCCCCTCCCCCTTTCCCTGTCTCTTATGGTGAAAGACCGGTCTGTCTCACTAACAGCAGTGTCCAGTCGACCCCTTTCCCTGTCTCTTATGGTGAAAGACCAGTCTGTCTCACTAACAGCAGTGTCCAGTCGACCCCTTTCCCTGTCTCTTATGGTGAACAGATTCAATGAGTATTTTGAAGGACGCTATACAGATGAAACTGGTCTGGTTTTAAATCCAAGGTTCTCTTACCAGCTGCGAAGGCATGGCAGGTATCCAGACAGACTCCAATTCTGGATTTATCTTTCACTCGATCAATAATCCCTCTCAGTTCTGAGAACTTGCCCCCAACAGTGTTACCCTGGCAGCTCATATTCTCTATAACTGAGGAGGGAAAGAAAGAGACAGACATTAAAACAGAAATGTTAAATATAACCATCTCCCTCAGCAGAACTAATGAAACAGCGCCCCCCACTCACCACTCTGGCAGCATGAGGAACTGCAGGCTGTTGATTGTACCTGTCGTGACTCCAGTGGTGTGCTGGTGGGCGTGGTTTATGGAATCTGCTATCCTATCCAGACACTCCTCTACTGTTATGTCATGGAGGGTGGAGCCAGGGTGGAAGTTGAACATGGTCAGGCCCAGCTGCTCACACCTCTTCAGTTCATCAATGAGCATGGCTCTGCTCTTCTCATAGACATCTGAGGAGAAAATAATCAGATTACATTTTCTTATATTGTATGTGTGTGTTCTTATCTTTTATGGTGTTTGAAATCATGCTGAATGACTTACTGCAAATACTCAGTGTTTTTTTTTTTGTTTTTTTTTTTCTCATGTATCTTTGTCTCCCCCCAGTGGAGACAGGCGAGACTGCACTGGTCATTTCGTGGTTCTTTTATTTATTTATTTATTTATTTTTTAATTACACAAATAGTTGTTTTTTTTTTACAAGTCTATGTTAATCTGCTTTTATGCTCTAGTTGCATGCCAGAGATATACAGACGTGCTCAAATTTGTTGGTACCCTTACAGCTCATTGAAATAATGCTTCATTCCTCCTGAAAAGTGATGAAATTAAAAGCTATTTTATCATGTATACTTGCATGCCTTTGGTATGCCATAGAATAAAGCAAAGAAGCTGTGAAAAGAGATGAATTATTGCTTATTCTACAAAGATATTCTAAAATGGCCTGGACACATTTGTTGGTACCCCTTAGAAAAGATAATAAATAATTGGATTATAGTGATATTTCAAACTAATTAGTTTCTTTAATTAGTATCACACATGTCTCCAATCTTGTAATCAGTCATTCAGCCTATTTAAATGGAGAAAAGTAGTCACTGTGCTGTTTGGTATCATTGTGTGCACCACACTGAACATGGACCAGAGAAAGCAAAGGAGAGAGTTGTCTGAGGAGATCAGAAAGAAAATAATAGACAAGCATGGTAAAGGTAAAGGCTACAAGACCATCTCCAAGCAGCTTGATGTTCCTGTGACAACAGTTGCAAATATTATTAAGAAGTTTAAGGTCCATGGAACTGTAGCCAACCTCCCTGGGCGCGGCGGTAAGAGGAAAATCGACCCCAGATTGAACAGAAGGATAGTGCGAATGGTAGAAAAAGAACCAAGGATAACTGCCAAAGAGATACAAGCTGAACTCCAAGGTGAAGGTACGTCAGTTTCTGATCGCACCATCCGTCGCTTTTTGAGCGAAAGTGGGCTCCATGGAAGAAGACCAAGGAGGACTCCACTTTTGACAGAAAAACATAAAAAAGCCAGACTGGAATTTGCTAAAATGCATATTGACAAGCCACAATCCTTCTGGGAGAATGTCATTTGGACAGATGAGTCAAAACTGGAGCTTTTTGGCAAGTCACATCAGCTCTATGTTCACAGACGAAAAAATGAAGCTTTCAAAGAAAAGAACACCATACCTACAGTGAAACATGGAGGAGGCTCGGTTATGTTTTGGGGCTGCTTTGCTGCGCCTGGCACAGGGTGCTTTGAATCTGTGCAGGGCACAATGAAATCTCAAGACTATCAAGGCATTCTGGAGCGAAACGTACTGCCCAGTATCAGAAAGCGCTCTCAGTCGCAGGTCATGGGTCCTCCAACAGGATAATGACCCAAAACACACAGCTAAAAGCACCCAAGAATGGATAAGAACAAAACATTGGACTATTCTGAAGTAGCCTTCTATGAGTCCTGATCTGAATCCTGTCAAACATCTATGGATAGAGCTGAAACTTGCAGTCTGGAGAAGGCACCCATCAAACCTGAGGCAGCTGGAGTAGTTTGCTCAGGAAGAGATGGCCAAACTACCTGTTAACAGGTGCAGAAGTCTCATTGAGAGCTACAGAAAACGTTTGATTGCTGTGACTGCCTCTAAAGGTTGTGCAACAAAATATTAGGTTAGCGATCCCATCATTTTTGTCCATGCCATTTTCATTTGTTTTATTATTTACAATATTATGTTGAATAAAAAATCAAAAGCAAAGTCTGATTTCTATTAAATATGGAATAAACAATGGTGGATGCCAATTACTTTTGTCAGTTTCAAGTTATTTCAGAGAAAATTGGGCATTCTTCGTTTTTTGTGGAGGGGTACCAACAAATTTGAGCACGTCTGTATGTATTCTATATAAGCCAAAGTGTCTTTAACCCTTTGCAGTCCATTTATTAAGTGCGCGTCAGGTCACAGTCAAACGGGTTTAAAGGGCCCTGCATATCAACAAAGCACTCACTAGGCATCTCTAGCCCCGCCCCACCCTTTGTTCGCTATCACTTTCACATATGCTAATAAATAAATAATAATAATAATAATAATAGTCGTACATACCGATCAATCATCGCCTGATCACTCGTTGTATCACCAGACTCCTCAATAATGCGATCCAAGTCATTATTTTATTACTATAACATCTCAAAAAAGCTCTGCAAATGTCCGTGATAGTCTCTGTGTGCTGATTCAGTAACAGGCAGCTTGTTTCCTTATGACCGCCCCTATGTGATGCCAGGGGCATGTATGACTATTCATGAGATACGCCTTTTTTTTTTTGGTTTATCGGCTTGTCTCGGCTCCTGTCGCTCCCACTCGGCCATTGAATGGTTTTCTCTGCTTTTTCCGGAGAAAAAAAGACTAGAAACCAGTTTTTTGCGTTTTTTTGATGATGTTGGACAGGGTCTGACAATGGACCGGATAGGAATAATTGCAATGTCGGACCAGGTCCGACATAGGACCGCAAAAGGGTTAAAAAATAGCCAGCGCCATCTAGTGATAAGGCTGTGATCTCAAGACCTTTCCTGTATCTTTGCCTCCCTCCAGTGGATACCGGTAGTACTGCAGGATAGTCCAGTTCTGAACTAACTGCACTGTACCAGGGTTCTGAGAGCCAGCAAATTCACTGCATTCTGAATAAAAAACAACGTTACTGGAGAAGATCTTTCCTGTATCTTTGTCTCCCCCAAGTGGATACAGGCAGTACAGCAAGAAAGTCCAGATCTGTAACTGTACTGTACTGGTATCTGAGATCCATTAACTGCAATACAGTCCAGATAACTTAATGTATCTTTGTCTCCCCTGGTGGAGAAAGGCAGTACTGCTCTGGTAATTTCATGTATCTTTGCTCCCCCCTGGTGGAAAACTCCCTCTAAGGGAGAGAGTTGTTACTGCAAGGTGGTCTAGATATGAACTAACAGACCTTTTCTGTATCTATCTCCACCTGGTGGAGTCAGGTGGTACTGCTCTGCAATTTCCTGCCTGTCTCCCCCTGGTGGAGACGGCTGGTACTCACCAGGTTTGGGAGACCCACAGTTGAGCAGGTATGACCCGTGCGGCAGTATGCGGTCGGGGGTGAAGCCGTGTTGGGAGCAGGCCTGGCGGAACCGGGCCACTGCCTTCTCATCCAGGGGCTGGCTCTTCCATGAGCGCTGGGAGCCTAGGAACATGCCGAACACACAGCCCCCGATCGTAACGGAGCCCTGCACAGCGTTCCAGAGCCCACCTGCAGAGACACAGCCAGACCTGTGAGTGCTGACCATCTTTAAAATCCATTCTCTCACCTCTTATTAGCTTTATTAACAGTATCGCTGGTCCTTCCCTTTAAAGGAGTGCTGACCATCTTTAAAATCCATTCTCTCACCTATTAGCTTTATTAACAGTATCGCTGGTCCTTCCCTTTAAAAGGAGCACTGACCATCTTTAAAATCCATTCTCTCACCTCTTATTAGCTTTATTAACAGTATCGCTGGTCCCTCCCTTTAAAGGAGCGCTGACCATCTTTAAAATACATTCTCTCACCTCTTATTAGCTTTATTAACAGTATCGCTGGTCCCTCCCTTTAAAGGAGCGCTGACCATCTTTAAAATACATTCTCTCCTACCTGCTATGGACATGTGGGCTCCTATGAGCTTCCTCCTTATTCCCTCCATTTTCACACTCCCTTTCTCCGTCTCTCTCTCCGCTGATGAGCCGGGTTGTACAGGCAATGGCTCTTCTTCCTCCTTTTTTATTCCCTCGCTCTTTAGTTTTTTCATTCCCTTCTTCACAGGCCTGGTCCCGCTGTCTGGTAACCAAAGCAGTCAGACGTCAAGACAATTATTTTTGTTTTGTCTTATGATGTCACTTCCTCCCTGTCGCAGTTAGCAAAACAAACTTGATCCAAGGTGGCAGACCACTAGAGGGCGCTGGCTCTTCTATAAAGACACTGTGGCTGATCCAGCCTGTGTTACTCACATCTATGGCTGGTAATTAGAGCTGAAGAGCAGCTTCTGAACTCATCGTCACCTCAAATTGTAGCCGACAAAATAATTCCATTCATTTCCCCCCATTGACAGCCCTTCATTATAGAGGTCTTAATGTGCAGTTTTGAAATGAACACATATTTTAATATGTCATTTTTATTTAAACCCATGATATCTGGTTAAAGAAATCTCAGTTTGCACAAGTCATGCTTTCGAATAGTGTCACTTCCTAGGTCGCCTGCTGGGTAAAATCGCCCCACTTCTCTGGCTTCTTGTCTGTCAATAACCAATCACCAATCAGCTGCTGCTTCCCCTATTGACTGACATGCTTTGCACCCAGAAGACACTGCTGTTGGGTGACCAGGAAGTAAAGCAGTGACAGACTTCCTGGAAGACAAGTCAAGCAAGCTGAGAACTTCCTTTAACCCCAGTGTAGAACCAGATGTGAATTCAAATGAAAATGGGACTATAACATGTGTTTCTTTCAGAACTGCACCTCTGAGACTGACTAGTCAATAGAAGAGCAGGACAGGCGAGATTAAAGGAATTGTTTTATTAATATTAATATTATTATTTAGCAGACCCATTTATCGAAAGCAACTTCCAGAGACTAGGGGGTGAACTATGCATCATCAACAACTGCTGTTGCTGCTGCAGAGTCACTTCCAATAGGACCTTGTTTGTTTTACGCCTCATACGAAGGACAGAGCACAAGGAGATTTAGTGACTTGTTCAGGGTCACACACACACACACAGTGAGTCAGTAGCTGAGCCGGGATTTGAACCTCCTGGTATCAAGACCATTTTCTCGAACCACTGGACCAGAGAGCCTCAGATTAATTAGTTACAATCTCTTTCAGCATTATGAGGTCATCTCCTGCTAATTCAATGGAACTGAAAGCCGTTTTCATATTCTCGTACCCGGTTCATCCACGCTCTCCCGTTTCACTCCACGTTTCACTGATTTCCTCCTCTGTCTGCTTGGCTTCACCTTCTCTCTATTCCCCTCTCCCTCCTTCTTCACCGTCACTTGTCCCTTCTTTCGTTTGGGAGTGAGGACAGGTCTGACCGAATGAGCCGAGCCCTCGAGCTCCCCTGTATTGAAGATGAAAAAGTGACTTGAGTTAAATTTACACTGAAGACCAAGAAAGACTTCTAGTGGAAACGTTTGCCATTGAATTGACACTGAAGACGCTGAGAAAGACTTCTAGTGGAAACGTTTGCCATTGAATTTACACTGAAGACGCTGAGAAAGACTTCTAGTGGAAACGTTTGCCATTGAATTTACACTGAAGACACTCAGAAAGACTTCTAGTGGAAACGTTTGCCATTGAATTTACACTGAAGGCGCTGAGAAAGACTTCTAGTGGAAACGTTTGCCATTGAATTTACACTGAAGACACTCAGAAAGACTTCTAGTGGAAATGTTTGCCATTGAATTTACACTGAAGACACTCAGAAAGACTTACAACTCACCTACAGTAGAGCGCTTGCGGCCCCTAACTCCACTCCTCCGTCTCTTCTCTCCCCCCTTCCCTCGCTCCGCACTCTCCGAGTTGCGCAGTGAACTGCGTGTCCTGGAGAAGGGGCCACTCCCCCTGCGCTCGGACTTAACCCTGTCCTTGCCAGACATCCCAAAAAACAGCCTGTGAAACACACACACACACACACACACACACAGAGAAAGCTTAAGTGACACTTTATTAGGAATCCTTGTCTCTGGAAGCTATAATTCCTGGAACAGTTAGCTGTTAGTTAGTGAGTGCAAAATGGGCAAGACATGCTTATTAGAGAGTTGGGTAATTGTATTTTAGTAGCGCTATTGCACTTACTGTAAACGACACTCAGAGGTGACAGTAAGCTGGTACTGACCGGGACTCTGTACCGGTCATTGTATTTTCAGGCTACATCGTTTGCTCTTTGTATGTGAAGTCCTTTCCCACCTCCCGGCTTCTTCATGGTTGTCCGGTTACTATTGATGTTTAAGCAAAAGAACTCAAAGTCACTCAGGTTCCAGTCATGTGACTTAGGATGACAGAGGGGTGATCGCCATAGTAACCGTCACTCTTACAGCGAGCAACGCTGACTGCAAAGGGGGCTCAGCAGACCTGTCAACACTGAGTTTACAAAATGAAACCTGAGTGGCCTGAACTGAAGTGAATATCTTCCAAGACAAAATCATACAACTATTCCACTGGTATTTAGTAGAATGATAGACGGGGATACGCTGCTCTTTAAAAAGGAAAAATATCAAACAGAAAAACAACCATGAGGTGCTTCACAATCAATACAAGGGAACTGCACTCGCAAGTAAACAGTTCACTTGTAGTTTAGTTCATACTCTGAAGAAACAAGCAGAGCAAAAACAGCCTTCGTTTTTTGTCCCGGTCAGAAACAGGAAGTACAACATTTTCGAAGTACAGAACTGCATCGTGTGCTCAGCAAGATAACAGCAGTGTGATTTATTAGGCTGTGTGTCAGCGCCATTCAAAAATAAAATAAACAATCTTGTGGATTATTTGTTTAAACATTCTGATTCTGTGTTGATCATGTTTAAATGGTGATACTAACAGCTGATCGACTTTTAAAATCTGGCTTTTTGTACATTTAACATGTTTGAGATGACAAGATATATAAAGAAAATAAGGAGCTGTTATCATCTGCAATAAATACACCTGATGTTTAATTTATAAACTATCATTGTGTTATTATATACAGTACTGTTATTTAGTCCTTGGGATGAGATGTAAAACAAACGAGCTCCTATTGGAAGTGACTCTGTAGCAGCAGCAGCAGCAGTTGTTGATGATGCAGAGTTCACCCCCCTGGTCTCTGGAAGTCGCTTTGGATTAACTCATTCATTCATCATTTCAACGCCTTCAGAGTTGGTACGGCATCAGTGACTTGAAGAAAAAGAAGATCCCAGTTTTTCACTCTGCAAATCGGGTAACCCTAACGACATGAACAGTGCGAGAAACTCAAGCTCTGGAAGAAATTAGGTGAGACACCAAAATCCAAACAGAGCAACTGGACAAAAACTCACAACAATACTCAAATATAAATCAAATAGTTTGTTTGTTTGTTTTTTTAATTAAGTGTTGTTGTAATTGTATATTTAAGGTTCAAATGTAATAATTCCAAATGAAACACAACCTTAGTTTTTATTATTATTATTTATATATTTTATTATTTATATATTTCGAAACCATTATTAAATAAAATGCCCTTCTCTCTCCTTTTAGCTTTGGTCCCCATAAATTAGCAGTGCCTTGCAGCTTACAAAAACGTACCGGTACAGTACCGGTAAGAAATTAAAGGTTGCTTTCACCTCTGATTACACTGTATTTAAATATGAATCTGGCATTGTAACCCGGTCTGTACTGCCCTGTAACACCTGGGTAAGTCACCTGGGATAAAGGCGTCTACCAAATAAATAATAATAATAATAATAATAATAATAATAATAATAATAATAATAATAATAATGAGTAGTCAGCGATGAGTAAATTGCAAAACAGAAAAAATAAAGTCTTTCGCAGATGTATTGCGGAGCTGGCTACACCAGCCCAGTGCTTTTCCACTGTTGTGCTCCTCGCTTGAGGAACCAGGTTGATTTAGGCAGCTTGAAACACGGGATGCTTTGAAGTCTAAACTGAAAACATCCTTTTTAAACGCGCTTTTATATCACTGGTTGTAGCTGAGAGTGTGTTGTACACACGAGCTCTGTGGCTTTGTTTTTAACTTTGTACAGAGCTCTGGGGTGCCATGGCATGAAGGGAGGGCGATATATAAAAATATAGAAATAAACGTGTAGTGTACTGTAGTGTAGTGTACTGTAGTGTAGTGCAGTGTAGTGTAGTGTAGTGTACTGTAGTGTAGTGTAAGTGTAGTGTAGTGTAAGTGTAGTGTAGTGCAGTGTAGTGTACTGTACTGTAGTGTAGTGCAGTGTAGTGTAGTGCAGTGTAGTGTAGTGCAGTGTAAGTGTAGTGTAGTGTAAGTGTAGTGTACTGTACTGTAGTGTAGTGCAGTGTAGTGTAGTGTACTGTACTGTAGTGCAGTGTAGTGTAGTGTAGTGCAGTGTAGTGTACTGTACTGTAGTGCAGTGTAGTGTAGTGTAGTGCAGTGTAGTGTACTGTACTGTAGTGCAGTGTAGTGTAGTGTAGTGCAGTGTAGTGTACTGTACTGTAGTGTAAGTGTAGTGTACTGTACTGTAGTGTAGTGCAGTGTAGTGTACTGTACTGTAGTGTACTGTAGTGCAGTGCAGTGTAGTGTACTGTACTGTAGTGTAGTGCAGTGTAGTGTAGTGTAGTGTACTGTACTGTAGTGTAGTGCAGTGTAGTGTAGTGTAGTGTACTGTAGTGCAGTGTAGTGTAGTGTAGTGTACTGTAGTGCAGTGTACTGTAGTGTAGTGTACTGTAGTGCAGTGTACTGTAGTGTAGTGTACTGTAGTGTAGTGTAGTGTAGTGTACTGTACTGTACTGTAGTGTACTGTAGTGCAGTGCAGTGTAGTGTAGTGTACTGTACTGTAGTGTAGTGCAGTGTAGTGTACTGTACTGTAGTGTAGTGTAGTGTACTGTACTGTAGTGTAGTGCAGTGTAGTGTAGTGCAGTGTAGTGTAGTGCAGTGTAGTGTACTGTAGTGTAGTGTAGTGTAAGTGCAAGTCGTCCAGGTGTAAGTAAACGTTTTGGTTCGCAGTCTTCACGGTATAACATCGTTTCAGACGCATAAAATCCCATCGTTACTACGGACGATAATGCACAAAGGAAAATATGTCCAAAACATCATTACAGTGTAAAAATCAGGCATGTAAATATACCAGCCATGCTATAAGAATGTATAACAGCGGCACGGATCACCAATGCAAGTGTAAACACTACGATTAACATGTACACAGTAAAACGCGGGACAGCATTGCACAATGAGCTGTCTGCTAGACATTGCACGCAGGTACATTACACGCTGTCCACGATCTTATTAATTTACCAGTCGAACTGAAGGACCGTATTTGCAAATTGAATCCAAGCTGTTAAAGATCAAAATGCAAATCACCAAACCGACGTGTTGCTCAAACCAGCAACAGACAACACTGAAGTTTAGAGTTCATTAACTGCAGTACAGCACCTAGCCCTTACCTTGGTTTTATTACAGTTCAATGCACGGCACCGCACAGAGTTGTCAAGTTTGCTTCCGCGTTTACCAAGTATTGTAATGGCTGTTCTGACCAAAACAATGGCGTTATACTGCCATCTAGTGGCTGAAAATAAAAACCGGGCTTTACTGTGTTGATGCTGAATTCAAAATGTGCTTCTCTTCGGAAGCGCCAAAATTACGTCACATAGACCACGACTGGCCTCCTTTCTCATGAATATTACGTAAGCCCCTGCTGAATATTAATCAGGGGAATGAAATAGCCGTATATTTAAACGAACGCTTTTATTTATAATATGTATCTTAAGTTAACTTTGAATAATTTGAATGAATGTATTAGTAATCGAATGTATGTAATTATAATCTGCTATGTTATTATGTATGAATATTTGTCTAGAAACTGTGAATAAAACTAATTATAAACTAATAACTGCTGCACCGGGAGTGAATCTTGTGGAGACCCTGAGATGACGTAGCGGTGCACCCACACCATAGGAAAAAAAGAAAGAAAATGACATGGCATTGTGTGTTTCGATTTATAACCAAAAAAAAAAAAAAAAAATGCGATCTTTGCTCTAGAGCCGCTGGGAGTATCTATGCTCCAGAAGGGTGAGCGGGCGATGTCTTTATAAAACAAACGCGTCATTCCCTTAAGCTATTGGGCCGCTGCGGGATCATCTCGCTTCACAGACGTCTATCAAAGCGTCACACTCAGCTCTTGGATACTCAGGATTTGTAGACTTCTGTATTACAATTTCCTGTGCTTTTACTACAGGGAGCTTCTATAAGGGTTAGTTTACCATGGTTTGTTCTTTAATATGCTTTACCATACCTATCTGTGCTTTACAATGCTTCCCTATGCTTTACCATACCTCTCTGTGCTTTACAATGCTTCCCTATGCTTTACCATACCTCTCTGTGCTTTACAATGCTTCCCTATGCTTTACCAGACCTCTCTTTGTTTTACAATGCTTCCCTATGCTTTACAGACCTCTCTGTGCTTTACCATGCTTCCCTATGCTTTACCAGACCTCTCTGTGCTTTACAATGCTTCCCTATGCTTTACAGACCTCTCTGTGCTTTACAATGCTTCCCTATGTTTTAGGTTTCACTGTGCTGTATTACATTTGCTGTGCTTGTACTGTGGGACACTTTTATAAGGCTCTCTCTTGCTCACAAGGGATCTTATCTGTCCTTCTAATTATTATTATTATTATTATTATTATTATTATTATTATTATTATTATTTATTTCTTAGCAGACGCCCTTACCCATTTATACAGTTGGGTTTTTACTGGAGCAATCTAGGTAAAGTACTTTGCTCAAGGGTATAACAGCAGTGTCTCCCACTGGGGATTGAACCCACGACCCTCCGGTCAAGAGTCCAAAGCCCTAACCACTACTCCACACTGCTGCCCGATAGGTAGCAGGCTACAGACACTGCAGCTATTTCTGCTGCGTATCTCTCCCCCTTTCATCCAGAAACCTCTTTCTTTTTACTGCCAGCTCCCTGAGAGTGTTTGTGTCAGGGTTACTGCTCTGTGTTTGATACAGACTGGGAAGAATGAAGCGCGTCTCACATTGATTCCCTCCACTGTAACACTGCTTACAGAGTCCGTCTTTCTGGGCTTCCTGTTTCATTCCTGTCTCTCTGGTTCACGCTCCCTGATTCTCCCACCAGCAAAACAAACTGGCGAAAAAAAAAGGCTTGTTTTGAGTCTCTTGTTTTCCATGGTAAATGTGTTATTTATTAACACAGTTCAGATCAGATTATTGACAGTGTCACAAGCTGCTGGAGCAGGATTGTGATAGAGACGGCATGTTTTGAGTCTCTTGTTTTCCATGGTAAATGTGTTATTTATTAACACAGTTCAGATCAGATTATTGACAGTGTCACAAGCTGCTGGAGCAGGATTGTGATAGAGACGGCTTGTTTTGAGTCTCTTGTTTTCCATGGTAAATGTGTTATTTATTAACACAGTTCAGATCAGATTATTGACAGTGTCACAAGCTGCTGGGGCAGGATTGTGATAGAGACGGCTTGGTGCCTCGTCTTGTGGGTTACCTCTTTGTTTTATTAAGAATGTTCTTTTTGAAATATTGGATTGCTGTTGATTATAACAGAAGATTGTCAAGCAGTCAAGCAGACCCCTGCTCTGTCCATGGTTATGTGTTTAATTAAAATGATTTCATGAAGTGTGTCAAATATTTGAAAAGCAAGTGTTGCGTTACAGTGTGGACTTCCAAACTTTGAGACGGGGTTTAGGGGCTGTGAGGAAGTCCAGTCACACTTTATTGTAATGAACACTGTATTAGTTTATTCATTGTGAGCATCTAGCTCAGTCATTTTAAGTGTGGTTTGCTTTGTGTTAATGGTTGGTTAATGATGTGATAACTACACTGTGTACTGGGAGACATCATCTTTACAAGCAGATCAATACCAAACAGAGTCGAGGTTTTCTACAAGTCTTCACAGACACTCGGTCATGTGACAATAGCTTTGGACTTTTTTAAGGTCCGGCATTTTAATAAAAAGACGGTCAGTTATAAGTTTTTCAAAATGAACAGTAATCTGAAAATATCTGATCAAAACAAAATCTGTCAGAAGGTCAGGAGGTGGGGTCTTATTACCTGTAACACAGGAAGGAAGGAAGTGAACGGGGAGAGGAAACCAGTGTGAGGGCTGCAGGATCAACGGGCTTCACCTGAGTCAAAGAGAGTGGAAATAAAGAAGTGTGGAAAACAAAACGAGCAACAGCAAAACAAGAAGGGACTTGAGAGGATGATGTTCTGCTGATCAGAGGGAAGACATTGATTGAAATCCTTGACATCTGTGCAATATTTCTTTAAAAAAGTTTTGTCATATAAATTCATGTTGTTTTTTATTTGCACTGCCATGCATTACTGGTAAATGTCATATTTATTCTTGTTGTTTTATTGTTTTGCATTATGTAACTGTGTTTGTTTTCTAATTAATGTTCATTGAGAAACCTAATCTCACTATTTCTCTCAAGTCTGCTTTGCAAATAAGCCATGAAAGCAGAGCTTCATTATAATAATATACAACAATAACCCTGTGTCTGAGTGTCTGTTCTGTATACAATAGTTGAATCACTCATGACATCAGTACTATATAAATAAATACAGTATGTCCGTAGCGTACATACCCTCTCTGATAATACTGAGCTTGTGCTAAACAATATTGGCTTCTCAGGATATATGGAGGGAGCACCCTTTATCTTAGGGGTGAGGGAGGGAGGGAGCAGTTCAGTCTCTTTGCCTCGAGCCTGCCCTGGACTAGAGGGAACACCCTTTCTCTTAGGGGGTGAGGGAGGGAGCAGTTCAGTCTCCATGCCTCTAGCCTACCCTGGACTGGAGGGAGCACCCTTTCTCTCAGGGGGTGAGGGAGGGAGCAGTTCAGTCACTAATGTCCAGTAAGATCAAACACTCACTTCACTTTGTTGAACTTTGTTGGATTCAAACCCATACAGAAGTGAAAACCCAGTGCAGTCAATGTATAACTTTTAATAGTAATATTTGTTGGGGGATTTAGAAACGGTATCATATAATATTTTGTGCTGAATCAATCTTTCATTATTTAATGAGGGGCTTGATGGAAAAAAGAGAGAGGAAGGGTTACTGTGACAGTCCCACTCCCAAATCTCTCCTCTCCGCCCCTCTCGCACTGATTCAGCAGTTGCTGCTCAGCCTGCTTGTCTAAACCTGGCCTCAGTCCAACACCCTGCCTCTTAGAGCTTTACACAATTCCACGAAATCAGCACAGTGAAGTTTCTGTTGTGAAATCGTCAGTCTCTCTGTCTCGCTGCAGCAAGATGGCTTTAAACTTGTGGTCAGAGGATCAGTTTAGCTGTTCAGTGTGTCTGGAGATATTGAAGGACCCAGTCACTATTCCGTGTGGACACAGTTATTGTATGGGGTGTATTAAGAACTGCTGGGATCAGACTGATCATACAGGTGTCTACAGCTGCCCCCAGTGCAGAGAGACATTTACCCCAAGGCCTGTTCTGTCTAGAAACACCATGCTAGCTGAAGTTGTGGAGAAATTAAAGAAGACAGGACTCAGTCCTCCTCCTGCTCAAAGTTATGCTGGACCTGGAGATGTGCCGTGTGATTTCTGCACTGGGAGAAAGTTCAAAGCTGTGAAATCCTGTTTGACGTGCCTGGCCTCTTACTGTGAAACACACGTCAAGCCACACTATGAGGGGGCTGCTTTCAAGAGGCACAAGCTGATCAATGCCATTGGAAATCTGGAGCAGAAGCTTTGTGCTGAACACCAGAAGGTTTTGGAGGTCTTCTGTAGAACTGATCAGACATGTATTTGCTGGTGGTGTACAGACAAGGAACACAAGAGCCATGATACAGTCTCAGCTGAGGCAGAAAGGACAGGGAAACAGGTAAGGGTTTGAACCATTTCATTGTAGCTATCCTAGAAGATAAGAATTCCCAGGGATATTTAACATGTCTGTTTACTAGGTGTGACGGGGAGCCTCACCCCTCTGTATATATTGTGCTCTGTTTGTATGATTTATTTGTATATATAATTTATGTAAATATGACAGTATTATTTGTATTGTATTATTATTGTGGTGATATAATTGTATTGTGTTTTGTGCGGATGGATGAAAGCTGTCTGTCATTGTTGTTTACTATTTGAGACCAGTGAAAGTGTAGCTGGTGTGGATGGGGTTGAATCCAGCCACAGAGATAAAAGATATAAAAGACCCTGCCATATCTAGCACACACTTAATTTGCAAAACCATTATTTACAAACACAAACACACTATTTACACGTGCAGGACCTCAGCGCTGCCTCACAGGGTAAGAAGGATTTGTTCAGCTGTTTTGTGGTGCATTGGAATTTGTAGTGTAAAATTAGCATGATTTATATTCCTAGTGTTTTTATATGTATCTTGTAACTTAATAAAATCATATATCAGTTTAATTGTTTAAGATGTTATAGTTTAATTGGTAAAATTGTTTAAAAATGATATTCCCTACAAATGCTAATTTATAAAAGCAAAAAAAGACCTAGATTAATTGGGAGGAATGCGAAGTTACAGCGAGAACTGCCAGTGACTCTCTCTACAGCACAGATAGTTTACATGTTTTCAGGGTAATGTCGCAGCAAAAGTAAATCAGACAAAAGCAGCATTTCACTTTTAATTTGTAGTTCCCAACAATCTTATGTGAAATGTTTTTTTTTTTTTTTTTTTTTGCAGACCCCAGGCACTTTTATCCACGCATATGTATATTACAGGACATCCGAGTTTGACAATTAACGTATTTTCTGGACATGTAAATATACTGGTGAACGCACTTATTGTGACGTCTATATCATTTATATTAAACGATTTATTGATATTTTAAAATGAACTTGTCGTACGCATCGCAGGCAAAAAAAGAAAAAAGAAAGAAATTGCAGACCCCAGGCCCTTTTATCCATGCATATGTATATCTGAAACAAAAACACATTGGAAACGTGAAAAAATGCCAACTTATCAGAAATGTCCAGCCATTTAAAGTGGAGATATCAAAAACACAAGCCAAGTTTCAAGAAACCATTGGGGCAACCTTGGCCCCCACCGCTTTGACAGTTGTGTCTATTTGCATCTATCTGCACTGACAGAGCTGCTGTGCCCGTGCCTTTAAAAGTGACACATACGCATCTATCTGCACTGGCAGAGCTGCTGTGCCCGTGCCTTTAAAAGTGACACATATGCATCTATCTGCACTGGCAGAGCTGCTGTGCCCGTGCCTTTAAAAGTGACACATATGCATCTATCTGCACTGGCAGAGCTGATGTGCCCGTGCCTTTAAAAGTGACACAAATGCATCTATCTGCACTGGCAGAGCTGCTGTGCCCATGCCTTTAAAAGTGACACATACGCATCTATCTGCACTGGCAGAGCTGCTGTGCCCGTGCCTTTAAAAGCGACACATAAGCATCTATCTGCACTGGCAGAGCTGCTGTGCCCATGCCTTTAAAAGTGACACATACGCATCTATCTGCACTGGCAGAGCTGCTGTGCCCGTGCCTTTAAAAGTGACACATATGCATCTATCTGCACTGGCAGAGCTGCTGTGCCCGTGCCTTTAAAAGTGACAAATACGCATCTATCTGCACTGGCAGAGCTGCTGTGCCCGTGCCTTTAAAAGTGACACATGCGCATCTATCTGCACTGGCAGAGCTGCTGTGCCCGTGCCTTTAAAAGTGACACACACGCATCTATCTGCACTGGCAGAGCTGACGTTCTTGCCACTCTGCCCACAGTGAGAGGTGTGTTTTTGGGAGGCTTGCTTGTACACTTAAAACGTTTGATCTTTCAATTTATTTTTATTGGTAAAGTGTTCACCTTTTTAATTATGAAGGCTCAAAGTCAGTAAAGGGCATAACTCAAATCCAAGATGGCCGCCAGGCAGAAGCAGTAGCTGAATTTGGTGTGTTAAAACACATTTTTACATGATTAAAACATATATGTTTAAGTTAGTTAAAAACGAAATTGAATAACCTATTTTAGAATTTGTTTGTTGAAATCTACAATTTCTTTCGTTCACCCTACTAGTCCCCTCTTTCCTTTGCTCTCTTCCACAGTGAAGTCCTTCTGCTCACGGGCTCATTCTTCTGGGGATTTTGTGTGTTTAGGCATTTTTTACATTTCTTCACAATTGAGCAATAATGTTTTAAATTCCACGAGTGTGTGAATCCTCCCTATTGAACTGTAATATAGCTTTAAATCCCACGAGCAAGAACAACCCTCCGTTTCTAATTGTAATCTCGTTTTAAATCTCACAAGCGTGTGCAATCCTCCAATAGAAAGGCAGGAATGTGCTGCCACTCAGTTTAAAGTATTCAGAATGAATCAATGATAGATACAAGTCAGGAAGGAGGGACATTGCCCGACTGCGCTGGGAAAGGTTGATATTTTGTTATTGTTTTAGGTTTTAGGTTATTTTATTGTATTTTTTCACATGGAAAGGGATGAAGTCAATGTGAATTGAGTAACCATGTCCAGTGTTTTTCCAGTGTTTATTGGGTATACACTGATTTCATTGTTTTGTATCAGAGGTGTTTTTTCTGTGTTTATCGATTAAAACTGGAAATCAGAAACCCTAAAAACCCATTAAAGAGAAATCTGCTTCAGTTACCTAGGTGCTTGACAAAACAAATGCTAGATCAGCCATCATCCACTGTTACTAGTATGAAACAGTACCATCTAGTGGACAGCTACTGTGGATCAAGTGTCCTTTTGTATTGCTGGCAGCTGTGCACTAGATGGTATTGTATCTTACTACTATACACACATGTTGTCTGAAACTGCTGCCTTTGTCCAAGTTTAAACCACCTCCAAGGAAGGTTCAAATTTAATTCACCTATCACATTTAAACATGGATTAAAATGAGTGGTGCAATGTCATTATATTTTAATCTTTTAAATGTTTAACCTTGGATTCATTTTAAACAAGGATTACATATAAAACCTGGTTTAAAGTTTTGTGCAATATGATTCAAATATAATCCTTGATTTAATCTGGGTTAGTGGTTAATCCACGCTGGTGCATTCGACCCTTAGGGTATCTGTGTGCATAATGTGTGTATCGTTAATCTAACTCCATATGAAGGGGAGAGAGGTGTGAAAACACAGCCTGCTCTGAAATAGTCTGTATTGAGCGTGACAGGATATCACTCAATGCGCTGTCAGAAATGTCACTGTGTCACTGTGTTTCTACACAGAAGCAGCTGGGAGACACACAGACAGAAATACAACAAAGAATCCAGGAGAGACTGAAAGAAATCGAGGCGCTGAAACAGGCTGTGGAGTCACTGAAAGTGGGTATTGACAAGATGGGGTTATTATTATTATTATTATTATTATTATTATTATTAACAGATGGACTGGAAGACATCTACAGAAGTTTACTGTCTATGCCTGATGTGTTTTTGATATCAATTCTAACCATGTCTCCTCTACTGTGTTCTTTCACTCAGAGATCTGCATGCATAGAAATAAAGGAAAGTGAGAAGATCTTTACTGAGCTGATCTGATCCATTGAGAAGATCCACACTGAGGTAATTGAGCTGATTGGAGCTAACGAGAAGGCTGCAGTGAATCAGGCTGAAGGACGCATGAAGAAACTGGAGCAGGAGATTGCTGAGCTAAGGAGGAGAAACGCTGAGCTGAAACAGCTTTCAGAGACAGAGGATCACATCTATTTTCTACAGGTAACATCACTGCTTGTTAGAAAATCTCAAGTCCATAACTGGGATGGTTTCAGACAGACCTCTCCAATTGAATGAATCCTTGCTTTTCCCCAGGAATGTTTTGGACTCCATTCTGTTTCACTGAAAACTCATTTTCTCCACTTTCATGTTGTAGAATTTCCAGTCTCTCTGTGCCCCTCCTGAAGCTGGAGACTTACCCAGCATTATTGTCAATACAGACATCTCTTTTGGGGCTGTGAGGAAAGCTGTATCTGAACTTAAAGACCATATTGAGGACTTCTGCCAGGGGGAATTAGTCAAAATAACCAAAACAGGTTGGTGTGAAATAGATTCCTTTGGTAGAGATTTCTCAAATAGACCATGGCTTGAGGAGGGACAGGACTTGCAAGACATTAATAAAGACCTCTTGCAGATTGTTGGCTATATGAATATCACAGTTGTTTTTATTTCAAATGATTTCCCCAGGTTGAAACGCCCCATCTCATTTACAGTGACATCCCGAGTGATGAGAGCAGGAAGGAAGAGAGTTTCTAAAGACATTACATGAGAAAACAACACAATAGCATTCAAACAGAGACAGAGGGATTCAAACATTAAACAACACATTAATTCCATATAGGATGCTAACTTATAGTCCTGCACTTTTCCTTATCAAAGAGTTATAGGAATTGGAGGTCATGGTCATGTTTGTATTCCAAATCCTCTACAGTAAAGTCTTTGGTTTAAAACAGTTTTCTGTATTTTATTTAACAAATGAAACAGCAGTTGTCTAGGAGCAGTGACAGATGTTTAAAAGGTAAAGCTTTTCTTTCAGTAAAACATTTTATCTCCAGAGACATTCTCCCTTTTTGGAAGGCCCTAACGCCTCAGTGAAAGAGTGGCTGGAGATGTATTAGATTAGTTCTTGTCTGAAAGATTCCTGATGATGGTGGAGTTAGCTGGGTCCTTTGCTACACTGATAAACTGAACAGATGCACTTTGTGTTTAAAGATTAAGAGCATGGCAGATTGCTGTTTGGAGTCTTGTGTGTGTTGTGTATTAATCCACATGTTTCAATTCTATTTCTCTCTCTTTTTTTCTGCCCAGTGAATGAAGTTGCAGTTTACAGTCTGCAAGCTCCAGAACCAATGAACAGAGCTGAGTTTTTAAAATGTAAGTCTGTTTTCACTGAAACATTTGATTGAAAGATGTGTCACTCCATTGAGAGAAGAGTTAATGTCACAAGTGACTAAAATTAGAAAATGGTGATTGAATGAATTATGTTTGTTTTCACATATTGGTCAAGCCAGTGGTGGCCAATACACCAAACACTGTGATCCATTTTGGTGGATCTCAATGGGCTCCGTAAGCCACCAGTAAACTATGACCAACAATTATTAGTGGGATTTAATATAATAGTGTCCAATATGGAATAGCAATAATAAAACAAAACAACCACAGCAACAAAAATGTAACAAATGCTCTACGCTTTTAGGCACATGTGTGCCTAAGTTGGCCACCGCTGGGTCAAGCTCTCACTAATTATGTCATTAATTTGCACTTGTTTTTGATATGTATGTAATTGTCTTTTTATTTTTTATTTTCTGTGTTATTTGGTTTATTTACCCACCGTTGATGGTGGAGAGTTAATATTATTTTCAATTAGAGATTTGTTTTTGCACTGGGGACTTAATAGTTGAAATTAGTCACAAATGCATTACAGTTGCTTTTCATCTTGACTCATTGTGGTTAATTACCTGCCCTATAAAAACAGACATTCCACACTCTAGAAGCGGGGCTGGAATGAGACAACAGGGCTGGAACGAGAAAGAAGTTTGGAGCGGGACAAAGGGCTTGAATGAGACAAAGGGCTGGGACGAGACAGAAGGTTGGAGCTGGAAGCTGGAGACCGGAGGAAGGAACCAGAAAGCAAGGCACAGGAGGACTCAGGACGAGACACAGAGAGAAAGAAAGAAATAGACTGAGCAAGAGGGAAGTGAAGGCTTTATTTAAATTGTGTAAACAGAGATGAAAGCAAAGTTACTGTTAGAAGAGTTTATCTTTCATTTCTGTTGGACGTGCCAGGGAAAGTGTGTACTTATAAAGCAGGAGGTTACAGAGACTGTGTAGCATTTTATTGTGCTTAAAGTGTACTGGGACTGTATGAAAATCCTTTCAATTATGATTTAAAGGACGGCTTTATGATTTGCTTTAATGTTGCTGGTATGTGTTGTAATTCGAGACTTTCTTATTAAATTGTCTATAGGCACCCTGGACCGAGGACCACTGAGAAGATAGTGATTCCCCCTGTTAGACTGAGAGCTCTGAGTGGTCCTTGGTTTTGCTTGGGTGTGAAGATCTCTGGTCCTGGAGGCCGAAGAGGATTTGTAACCACTTGCCAAGTAAAGGATTAACATCTCCCATTCCTCTTGTGTGCTGAGACTGGACTCAGTAGCCATTTGATCAGGACTGCGTGCTCCTTGCTAAAGTACCTACCCTTCGTGCTCCGGGAGTGGCAGGCTTGTCCTGTCATTGTATTTTGTATATTGCTCTTTATTTTTAATATATATTTTAGATAGTTTTTTAGTATTTTAGAATAGTATATACTTAAAGAGCTACACGTTATTACTGCCGCTAGTGGTGCTAAGTTTATTTAGTATTACAGATACTTGTATTAGAATGTATTAGTAATGCTCACATTTAACAGTTGAATAGTGAATTGTTACGTTTACTTGATAGACTTATAAAGATGTACTAGTATTGCATATACTTACCTGTAGGGGATAATTTAGCATCGCTTACATTTAAATGTTGATTTTGACTTATTATTCCAAATAATTTGTAATAAAATACATGAAATTACTCACTTGGTTCATTCATTCTGGGGGTTAGAGATGGTGACACAGAATCCAAAGTTCCTGTGGGAAGAGAGAAAGACAAGTTTTAAATTGAGCAGTCAAATTGTGAATGCTATAGTCACCTGGTTGTCTTTCTACTAGTGTGTGTGGCACTAACACTACAGAACAGGGAGGTGTGGAGCTTGAGGGCAACAATTATTATTATTTATTAGTAATTGTGAAGCCATTAATCTACACTCCTCTCCAACAAGTATTGGTTTAGATGAATACATGCAGAATGACTGGGGGGTGGGGCATTTGTTGCCTGTTTTTCCACTCAGACCTTTCTCTCCCTAAATATCTTGGTATCCCTGAATAGATAATCATCCCATCTTTTAATACATGTACAATGCTTGTGAAACCAGTTGTGGGGTAAAATGAACAGCTATCCCTCCCAGTCATCCTGTGCTGGTAGTAAATGTATATTGCAGTATCATTGCACTTGTGGGATGGATTGCTCATTAAAATATTAGACAGATATTTGAAGAGTGGATGATATTCTATTGAAGATATTTAGTAAGCAAGTGGTCTGAGTGGGTAAAATGGCAACACATACCCTGTAGGAACATTAAGTGAACTGTAATTGTATGCAGAGCTGCATTTGATTAGTTCCAATCGAAGAAGTTTGATAAGATCGAGGAATCATAATGAACAAAACAAGCAAACAGCAAGAGGGTTTAATTAATAGCAGCAATTTATTTATTGAAAAATAAAAAGAGAAGACTTATCCAAAGTCAAAATTATAGAACAAATCTATTGATTATCAACCTTAAACATCACAGGTCAGAGCAGGCAGAGTAGTGAGCATCGGGGAGGGAGTGTGTAAGAGTGAGGAGGGAGCAGTGAGGAGGGAGGGAGCAGGAAGGAGTGAGGAGGGAGCAGAGAGAAGGGATGAAGGAGGAAGGAGAGAGAAGGAGGGAGCAGGGAGCAATGAGGAGGGAGGAGGGAGGAACAGTAGGGAAGTGGGAGGAGGCAGCAGGGAGGTGGGAGCAGGAGGGAGCCAGGAATATGGAGTAGGGAGTAGGGAGTAGGGAGGAAGGAAGAGGTAGCATATAGGAGGGAGGGTGGAGAAGGGAGCATGGAGGAAGGACCAGGAAGGTGGAAGCAGAGACCAGGGAGCAGGGAGGAGGGAGGATTGAGCAGGGAAGAGGGAGAAGGGAGCAGGGAGGTTTTCTCAGTGATTTGACTTTTCTAACCATCTCTCCTCTAACCATCCTCTTCTCTTGCACAGATTCCAAACCACATTCACTGAGCCGCTCTATCCTGGGTTTAGGGTTTGGAGTTCTGATTCCACTGTAACAATCTGCCAGCTGAACTAAACTGTTTTGTGTTTTAAGAAAACCTTTGTATTGAACTCCCTGTCTGTCCTCTCCACTCCTCGGGTGAAGGGAATGTTCAATCTGACAAAACTTTGGTTGAAAGTTAGGAGGTAAAACGGCGCCACCTGCAGTGAAACGAGATGAATTATTTGTTTTTACACTTCGGGTCCAGGCAGCCTCATTTTTACTGTTTAATCTCTGTCAGGTTAGTGTTTTTGTAATTGTAAACACTCACAACTGGACAGGTGTTTCAGCATAAAATGTTCAATATGTCCTGAGTATTTATTGATTACAAACACATAAATAACACCAAGTGGCAGACTTAGTTGGCATCTCTGCACAGTGCTAGAATTCCCACAGCAAGAACTGATAAGTATCTCTTAATGTGATTGTAGCTAACTTAATAATTCCACAATGTGTTCCTATATTGCACTTCCATTGGCTACATAGGTCTCAAATGTGCAGGTTTGAAAAACATGATGGGCAAGGTTCTCAGAAAACCATGTTCTTGTTTCGAATTGGATTTTGTCTATCAAATGGATATTTATAGATATTTATAGTCTATAGCTGAACTATTTGGGATCTAGGTTCATCTGACAAATCTATAAGCCCTGGGGCTTCAGACATACCTTTATACAGGCAAGCAATAGGTACAAGATGCCTTTTAGTCATGTTATTATTATTACACTATGTAACACAATTTTTGTTCCTGGGTAGTAAGTGTTATTTCCTAATTGCTTATGCCTCAAAAGTATAGAAAATGGCTATTATTCCCCACAAACTTTGCTTTTGTGACCAGGACAGTGATATTTTGAAATTTACCTATTTCCAATGAAAAAACAGGCGAATTTGTGTCTTTTCGTTCACATAAAGTCAGAAAAAAACAACATATGAATCCAAATTAACATGTATTTATACTAAAGTAATACAAAAATGACTACAAAAGATTTAGAAGTGAGTAGTTTTTCGAGATTTACGATTATACTATAAATCACTTTCATGAATCAGCCCCCAAATGTAGTCTCCCATCATGTTCTCGTCCTTGGTAGTGGCGTTCAAAGTCCAGTATATCCTGGTGGAAGCGCTCGCCTTGCTCCTCCGAGTACGCTCCCATGTTCTCCTTGAATTTATCAAGATGAGCATCAAGGATATGGACTTTGAGGGACATCCTACAGCCCATTGTGCCGTAGTTCTTCACCAGAGTCTCAACCAGCTCCACATAGTTTTCGGCCTTGTGATTGCCCAGGAAGCCCCAAACCACTGCGACAAAGCTGTTCCAAGCCACTTTCTCCTTACTAGTGAGCTTCTTGGGGAATTCATTGCACTCCAGGATCTTCTTTATCTGTGGTCCGATGAAGACACCGGCTTTGACCTTTGCCTCAGACAGCTTAGGGAAGAAGTCTTGAAGGTACTTGAAGGCTGCCGACTCCTTATCTAGAGCTCTGACAAATTGTTTCATAAGGCCCAATTTGATGTGCAGTGGTGGCATCAGCACCTTCCCGGGGTCCACCAGTGGCTCCCACTTGACGTTGTTCCTCCCCACAGAGAACTCGGTCCGCTGTGGCCAGTCCCGCCTGTGGTAGTGCGCCTTGGTGTCCCTGCTGTCCCAAAGGCAAAGATAGCAGGGAAACTTGGTAAAACCGCCTTGGAGACCCATCAGGAATGCCACCATTTTGAAGTCTCCTATGACCTTGATGCCATCTCAGAAAAATGCAGATATGTATCCATTTAGGCAGCTGGAACTAAACTGAACTGGTGGGCTTAAGGCCCCTGTATTTATACTACTATTTATATTACTGGAAAGTTCTAGAAAGTTCTAGAAGTTACTCCAAGTTTACTCAGCGCTGAAATGTTCTAGAAAATAGGTACATTTCAAAATATCACTGTCCTGGTCACAAAAGCAAAGTTTGTGGGGAATAATAGCCATTTTCTATACTTTTGAGGCATAAGCAATTAGGAAATAACACTTACTACCCAGGAACCAAAAAAAAAAAAAAAAAAATTGTTACACGGTGTTATCAGTGATGTCTCTGCAACAGAAGCCGCTGGGAGATTACAAAATAACATCAATTAAATTTAGGCTAGGTAGTTGTGATCTTAGTATGTTTTGATTCTCTATTAATTAAATTATATTAATTGAAAAAGCCAAGAGAGATCCAGATCGTTATTTTTTTATTGTTTTGGTTTAATATAATATAGCAAAAATGTTCCTATTGAAGTAGGTTACATTTTTTTTTCATTAAAAGTTGTCGTTGTTCTTTGTTGATATTAATGTTCAGCTTTCATATTTTGTTGTGTACTACTCATTTAATCAAACCAAGTAGGGTAAGTTGCTTGTATCGTTCATGACGTTTTTCAAATCAAGTAAGCTTATTTGTGTTTATAAAAGACAATAGCGCAGCCAGTGTCATCTTACTTAAAGGCGCTCAAGATGAAATCGTAAAGTAATTTAAAGTCGGCTAAAAACGTGGCAGCGGACTGTTTCTCTTTAGCGCGCACGCAAGAACTTGCAGACTTGATACAACTGTATTGAGAATTTAAAAAGAAAGCATTTAATGAGATTTTTAACTCGAGGTACCGGGAATATGACTCTGCACGCCCAGAGGTTCCGGGGCTGAGCCCCGGCACAAATTAAGCGCCGAGTATAGCGATGTAGAAACAAACGATTAAATATCCCAGTCGATGGAAATTCAAACTTCAATTCAAGACCAAAGCTATTTCAGATTAAATGAGTGTGTCGATGCAATACATGTACTGGAAAAGACGATAAAAGCGAAAAAAAGTTGTTTAAAATTCTTTAAAAAAAAAAAAAAAAAAAAAAAAATCTTTAAAATTCTTTTAAAATCGCCGTTATTTACACAGCACGAATCTGTGCCGTTGTCATGGCAAATGTCTCCCCCCGAGTCATGTGACGTGTCAGCGTTCTGTTGCTATGCGCGTCCCCCCCGAGTCATATGACATGTCAGCGTTCTGTTGCTATGTGCGTCCCCCCTTTGAGTCATGTGACGTGTCAGCGTTCTGTTGCTATGCGCGTCACTGTTTTTGCTCCACTGGTCTTGAGACTGACAGTTGGAGTTCACTGACCCCGTCATACAATTGTGATGAAATCATTTATCTTTTTACAATACAAATTAATAAGACTACTCAGAAAACTACATTTATCATTGATATGGATCACTTGAGAGCAGAACATCGCTACTGAGTATCCTGAAAAAGACTCCAAAGAGAAGAGGGGTATCAGAAAGAAAGCCAGGACATTTGCTTAGAAACGTAAAAAAATAAAGAAATATCCAAAATTAATATTAATACATTATAAGTTATTGAAGCCGTCCTGTATGTTTGAAGACGTACATAGACATTTAAATAAATGATAAGTGTGTGTGTGTGTGTGTGTGTGTGTGTGTGTAAGTAAAGGTTTAAAAGATTAAAACATCTCTCTCTCTCTCTCTCTCTCTCTCTCTCTCTCTCTCTCTCTCTCTCTCTCTCTCTCTCTCTCTCTAATTCAAATTCAAATTCAAAGGTGCTTTATTGGCATGACCATTATTCACAGTATTGCCAAAGCAATGCATACACAGTACATCATCTGAACATTACATAGACAATAACACTGATGAGAATAAAAATGATAATAATAATGGTAAACAAATATAAATAATAACCACGTTATTAATAATTTAACAATAACAACAATGAAATATAACAAGATTTGAACTAATGTAGAGTGCTCACTGTTTGTCCCTCAGGCTGCGACAGGCGGCTGTGTACTGGGCTGCCAGTTGGACACAGCTGGACTCCTCTCCGAGGAGGATTGGGAGTTTTTGAGAGTCTGGAGGGTCTGGGAATGTTTTGCAGAGATTTTTTATTTATGGGAAGAAAGTTTCCCTTATTTCTGTGTATTTTGTACACTGCAGTAGAAAGTGCATCTCTGTCTCTACTTGTTGGAGTTGACAGTGATGACACAGCCGGTACTCTTTGGGCAGCCAGGTCTGCCTGTGTTGGCCTGTTTCTATGGCCAGGCTGTGCTCACTGAGCCTGTATTTGGTTAGGATCTGCCTCTGCTTGTTGTTTTTCACCCTGCTCAGGTATTCAGCCAGGGTGTCGTGTCTTTTTAGGGCCCGATAGCACTCTAATTTGCTTTGTGTTTTTGTGTGTGTGTCCCAATAGGTGAGGTAGTTTTGTTTGTGTTGTGTTATAATTTGGTTAACTCGAATTGTCTGTGTTGGAGCAGTGCTGTCCTGAGGCTGGTTGGTGTTAGTGTGTGTTAGTGCAGTGAGCTTCAGGACCAGCTGGCTGAGGGGACTCTTCTTTTGGCTCAGTTCTTGGTACTGCAGGGCTTTACTGTGGTAGGAGTTTGGGTTGCTTTGTTTTAGATGAAGCCAAAATCTAATTGCTCTTTTTTGTATTGAGATCAATAATGGATATTGACCTAGTTCTGCCCTGCACGCGTTGTTTGGTGTTTTTCTCTGTATTTGCAGGATGTTTTTGCAGAACTCTGTGTGCAGGGCTTCTATTGGGTGTTTATCCCATTTAGTGTAATCCTGCTCTGTGAGCGGACCCCACACTTCACTGCCATAGAGGGCAATGGGTTTGATAACACTTTCAAAAATTTTGAGCCAAATTCTAATGGGGAGTTTTATATAAAGCTTTTTCTTTATGGAATAGAAAGCCCTGCGGGCCTTCTCTCTTAGTGCATTCTCTCTCTCTCTCTCTCTCTCTCTCTCTCTCTCTCTCTCTCTCTCTCTCTCTCTCTCTCTCTCTCTCTTAGGAGTGTAAGAAATGACCATTATAATTAGCAGAGACCGTTTTCCACAACATGTCAGTAGTGTCAGGTCTTTAGGGCTGCATCACAATGAATGCTTTTCTAATTCTTTTGAATAGGTTTGAGGTCATTCTTTTTAAAAACATTCATTTAAAAACCTCCACTCATTGAAGTATTTACTGTAGTATTATCTTTCCTTTTGTTTTATCTGTCAGATCAGTACCTGTATGTCCCTGAGAAGAATGGAAAGTGTCTCCGTGTGACCGATGAAGAGGAGAAGACTGCCATTCTCAATGAAGATCACGCAGGACACTTCGGCTCATGGGTGTGTGGACAAGGGGGTGGGGGGAGCCCCAGAATTAGGAGTTATTTGTTTTATTGTGTTAGACAGCACACGTGGAGGGGTGATGAGGTCATGGACACAGCCAGGCTCTGCTACGTAGACAGTACCCACAGGTGGGAGGTTTGTATGCTGTCACCAGCCTGACACAGCTGACCTCCTTCAGCTCATCGGCTCAGGGATTTGTACAGATTCTCAATGTGTCTGGCAATCACTGGGTCACGGTAAGTAACATAGGCTGTAAGGAAGGTACTTTAAATGTGTTTGACTCTTTGGGAATTAATAATAAGCATGATTTCCGTTCCCAGGTGGTATCACTGCTGCAGTACAGTGGAAAGACAGTTCGGATCGGGTGGCCACATGTACAGCAGCAGCAGGGATGGAGGGACTGTGGACTGTTTACCATCGCAAACAGCCTCACACTCTGCATGGGTGGAGATCCAGGTAAGTTATGTTATGATCAAAAGCAAATGCGTGATCATCTTTTTTCTTGTTTTGTAGATGGATCTCTTCCTCCTTTCCCGAGCTGTGAGAGAACCCCCCTCCCAGAGGTACATTTCTGTGATGTGGAGACCAGACAGGATTGCACTGGAGCTGATGGTGGAATGCGGGAGGTGTGGTGAATGGTTCCATGGCCAGTGCCAAGATCTACAGCCAGATGACCTCATAAGCATGGAGGAGTGTATGTGCTGCATTTGGATTAGTATATTATACTAACACTCCAATGTGGTAATGCCTGTCAACAACATTACCATCATTTACAGCTATTAACATATGTATTGTTAATAAGACTCAGTGTCTTCAGTGTTTATTTTTCATGAGCGCACAAACTACTTATTTTAAAGAATTTATTTTTTTCAGCAGACCCTGATTCTGTATTGAGACCTTTTTATTTGGAGAAATATTGCAGCTGCTTTTGCACTTTCATTTTTAATTGGTATAATAGTCTTAGTTTCTGAGCTACTGAATTATTGCCTGACTTGAGTATTTCCAGGGCAGAGATATCCAAAGTAAACTGGATGTCAGTTCTAACACCCACCTTGTTTAATGTAGTTATATTGAACCAGCTCAGGAGGAGCTGATTCACTGTATTGAAGTGAAATTGTGCCAAATTAGGTGTGTGTAACATGATATAAAAGTACAGTAGATGTAATTCTGAAGTAATAAACAACTTCACATTTTACGTGTACATGTTTCAGACATTAATGCTTCAATTTCAAATTCGATTTCCATTCCTATTAACTGATATTAGACAATGACATATTATAAAAGTTAATAGTATGAAATGTCCGTATGATTTACTGATAACACATATAAATTGGTGATGTCATTTTTCGACAGGCAGCCTCTTTAAAGTCCTTCTTATCTGAAGCAGCAGAGAGGAGCAGCAACTGGCTGTGGTTGAGACGGAAAGATTCTGGCTGGGGATCTCAAGCACAATAGAAAGAAAGAAACGCTGATGTACAGGTAAGTAAGCTGGGCTGAGTTGAGTGGGGGACGGAGGGGGGTGATGCTGGGACGCCAGAATCACCGTCGAGCCCTCTTGAGGTGTCGTGGGCTAGTCGACGAAACACTGAGGATGGAAGGTGCCCACTTGAAAACCCCAGAGATGTACCCTACTTAGCTCAATCCAGACGGTTGTCATGCTGATGCTCTGGGGAGGCCGCACTGTGGTTGATCCCCGGAGCCAGCATCGCAGCCGTTGTGTGTGCTGATGCGCCAGGGAGGCAAAATAAGATGATCCCGGGAGCCAGCATTACACTTCAGCCATTAACACCAGACAGAAGATATCTACATCATCATATGGAAGGAAACGTAAATGGATGGAGACATATATGGATCACATTAGTTTACTGTAAAGCTACGTCTTAGTTGGTGCTTATCTTGGCGAGAGCCGAGTTCAAATCAGCATGAAGTTTTAACATCTACTCTCGTGTAATGGAAATCATGGGTTATGTGAGAAGGCATTTTAAAGTTCAGTTAAACCTGCTCCTAACACCCCACTCCATCGGTCAGGACCTTGACGTGGTGAGGAGGCTTTTTGCCAAAGCTGACCTGCAGTATAGTTTGTTTTTTTCTCACTACTGCTTACACATTAAGTCCTGGATAGCACGTTACAATAGAAATATGCAATCTAATCATGTACCTGTTTTATTGTGAAGAATACAGAAAATAAAGTTTGTTACATTTTTCAGCATGTTGTTCCATTTTTGTGAATGTCTTTCTGGTTCGGAATACTACACCTGATACACAAATGATTGAGTTCAGATTTCTGCTCGCCATGCAGTGCTCTGTTAAGGGTTCACCAGCACTAAGACTGGACAGCTCGGATCTAGACTGACTTCTACTCTAGCATTTACACAAATCTGACATCCTGTATGCTTCATTAGTTAAGAGCCTGAATTATACACACTAAAGTCAGGGACAATATGTAGTGGTTAACAATCACATTGCTTCTAGTTCCAAATTTGTACTTTTGAGTGTTCAAAGTTATGGAAGAAACATTCTTATTTTATAGCATATGATATAATTTGGCTTCATACATATTTAACAAATGCATATACAGTATTACTGATAACAAAGAAACAACAACCAATCTGCAGACCTGCTTTGAGAAATGACAGGCTCCATTCCAGGATGATGCCAATGATCTGACAAACACTGTAGGAAGTGGCAACACATACAATGAGGGTGTATTACTTCATTTCTTTATGACAAGTTATGGTTAAACTAAGAGAAATTTGCAGACTTAGTGCAAGACCATGCATGAATAATGCTAAAGATTAAATCTTTTGACCTGTTCATCCCTTTAATTTTTGACATTCCCTAAATATTTCTCACAATATACACTGAAGCTACTGTATAACCTATATTAATCATACTGCCTTACTGGAGTAAATAACAATATTTGTTGATCACAAACTTATTGGCACATTTTCAATTAAAGTCTGTGTAAGTTGAGGTTAGTCTTAATTGAGCTAGTCACTATTAACACTATTCATCAATTAGAAACCACTACTTATCAATTTATCAATATTATAAAAAAAAGAACATTAGCTGTAAAACACGCCCAGAAACTGAAGCAAAGTAGTTTGTGCACTCAGCACAGCATGGTCAAAACAAAGGAGCTGGATCTAGATGTGAGAAAAGCACTTGTTACAGTAACTACTACAGCAGCAGGGGAATCGATAAAGAGCGCTGTGGGGAAAAAAATCTAAATACAAAATCCAGTGTATGAAATAACTATACAAAGTCATCTAAACACAAAAGGCAGACGCGACCGCTAACCACATTTACAACAATTCAATTAAAAAAAAAAAAAAAAGCGTCTTGAATGATCTTTAGTTAAGGGTGTCAATAGTTTTGTCTGCAACTGTATGTGTAATCATGACAACTCCCTGATTGTGATCCATAAGTATAGCAAGACTATAAACATCAACATGACTACCCACAGATATGTGTAGAAATTATTACCAGACTATACTTCGAACTTATTGTTTGTTATAAACATTTTATTTGAAAAGTCACAATTAATATAGTTTGCGTTACAGTTGTGATCATTTAAGCTGTTCTACTTTATTATTATTATTATTATTATTATTTATTTCTTAGCATATATATATATATATATATATATATATATATATATATATATATATATATATATATATATGTAATTAAACAATATTTAATGTATTTTATATTTACTGCAAAAGCTCTTATGTAATCACGTGAAGAGCAATCAAATAAAATACAACCATTTATGACACAAAAAACATTGATCAATATAATAAATAAATATAATACGAATAAATGCCAACAAAAAAGCAAACGTAACTTTCAGTCAGTAAAATGCAGAGATGTTTCACCCTATCCTCTCCGCATCACGAAACTTAATCGTCACGTGACTCATACGCTAATAAGTCACATGACGGGGGGGGGGGGGGGGGCGAAATTTGGCAGGGGGTGAAATTCTAAAGGAAACTAAACCTGCACATTTTGACGTCATTCAGGCCAGGTATTAAAAAACACTGTTTTAACACAGAATGTATGAGGAGAAAATTGAACATTGGCTGTAATTTTGTCAAATGGTACTAGGTGGCAACAAATGCAAAGTTTTCAGAGAACAGCTGCGTCACCACCACCAGGAAATGTTGTACTCTGTTCAATTAAAGGCTGTTCAGGTAACCGAAAATACAGAAAACTCCATCAGTAAAGGCAGTTGGACAGTAGCTGCATTGTCAAGTGATGGGAAAAGATTCAGTTGTATGGTCTGATCAATTTAATAGAGAATTGAAGTCATGTCATAAGCGGCCTGTATCTGAGATATAAAACATTCACTAAAACACACAGATAACAAAAACTTCTCCAGTGAAAAACAAAAGCTCTCTAGTGCTGTAGTTCCCATGTAGACTGTATTGAATTTGCAATTGCTGTATTGCTTTCATTTTTGCAGTCCCTTTGGAGTGTTAATTCCCCTCAGTGTAATACAGAACGATAGGTTGCGGATGCAACCCCGGTTCCCTGAAAGAGAAAATAACCATCAAGGTATGGGATATTGCCGTCAGGCAGTAGCGATTGGCTGAGCTTTTATAGCAAAGCTGCCGATAGGCCTCTGCACGAGCTGCCACGTAAGCCCGCCCCCTTGGGAGCTTACTATACGCAGCGCGCAGAGACTCACTTCCTCTTTTGCTCTTCAGGCCGTGAAGGCTTCTGGAGCGACCTCGCGGCTTGATGGTTATTTTCTCTTTCAGGGAACCGGGGTTGCATCCGCAACCTATCGTTCCCTTTCAAGTCGAAAATAACCATCAAGGTATGGGAACAGTGTACCCAAGCCGTCGCGAGGGAGGATTCTCGGCAGTAGGACAGCCTTACGTCATAACGCAACTGCGTAGGCAGTACATCTACGCATATGCGGAGCTGCGCCTCAGCGTCTATGCTCGCAATGACACCTGTCCTAAGGTGGAATAGTCACACCATATTGTCAACCACTCTACACGTCCGCAACCTGAGGCGTCATAGAGTGTAACACAGATGCTCCAAATGACGGAGCAGAGGATTCCAGTACATTTAACCGGTAGAACCTCGTAAATGTATGCGGTGTAACCCAACTGGCTGCAGCGCAAATGTCAGACATCGGCACCCCTCTAAAGAGGGCCCAGGATGTTGCCATACCCCTAGTGGAATGTGCCTTCAACTGCCCTGGTGGCGGAAGGCCCATAGAATCATATGCTAACTGAATAGCATCCACTATCCAATGAGAAAGGCGTTGCTTAGACAACGGCTGACCCAAAGTCTTAGAACCATGGCATATGAACAGCTGTTCTGTTTGCCTCACAGTCCTTGTGCGGTCAATATAACACCTCAATGCCCGCACGGGGCAGAGCATGTGTAACCGCTCTTCATCTGAGGAAGAAAAAGGAGGAGGATGGAACGCCATCAACTCAACTGGTTGGTTCATGTGAAACGGGGATATGACCTTGGGTAAAAAGGCCGGATTTGGAAGCATGGAGACCTTAGAACCGTCTCCTGCGAAACGAGTACATGATGAATGCACCGAAAGTGCATGTAACTCGCCCACGCGTTTTGCTGATACCACTGATAGCAAAAACGCAGTCTTTATAGACACTGTGGAGAGGCTCGAACGGTGCCTTGGTAAGGGCTTCTAGCACCACATCAAGGCTCCATGACGGTAAACTGGTCGACCTTGGAGGCCGCAAGCGTCTTACGCCCTTTAGGAACTGAGATGCCAAAAAATAGCAACCAGGTGATAACCCGTCAATGCGTACATGGCAAGCCGAAATAGCGGCTAAATACACTTTAAGCATAGAGGGAGATTTCCCCTCATCTAGCAGCTTCTGCAGAAACTGTAATATCACTGCCATAGGGCAGGAGACCGGGTCATGGCCCTCAGCCAGACACCAACTCTGAAACAATTGCCACTTATACGCATACTGCGACCGAGTAGAGGGCGCTCTCGCACTCTAAATGGTCGATATAAACTCCGTCGAAAGCCCTAAGGCTGACAGGCGCTCCCGTTCAGGGGCCAAGCCCATAACTGCATGAGTTTGGGGTTTGGGTGCCATAGCCCTCCTTGGGCTTGGGACAACAGGTCCGCTCGCAGAGGGAGCTCCCTCGGACGACCGTGCAACAACTGCACCAGACTCGGGAACCATATCCTCCGAGGCCACCGAGGAGCGATCAGAATCACTGTCGCTTGCTCTACCCTGACCTTCTCCAAGACGGCGGGGAGCATCGGAATCGGTGGAAATGCATACAGGAGCCCTGGCGGCCATTCGTGAGCCAGTGCATCGACTCCTAGGGGGCTGTCGAGGTCCTTCACCGAGAACCATAGGGGACAGTGCGTGGTCTCTCGTGAAGCGAAGAGATCGACTTGCGCTGTGCCGAACCAGTCCCAAATGCGCTCTACCACCCGAGGGTGAAGACGCCATTAGCCTGCAAGAGGACCTCCTCTGGACAGGAGATCCGCTGCGTAATTGACTCTGCCCGGTAGGTGAACCGCACGCAGAGAGGCTAAACGCGGTTGTGCCCAAAGCAACAGCCGTGTTACCATCCGGTGAAGACCGGGGGACCGAAAGCCGCCCTGGCGGTTGATATACGCCACTACCGTGGTGTTGTCTGACCGCACTAACACGTGCTTGCCTAGAAGCACTGGCAAGAAGTGCCGAAGGGCGAGGTCCACCGCTCTGAGTTCCACAGCATTGATGTGGGCTGACCTCCAGGGTCCTGACCACACTCCGCGAGTCCCCGACCCGTTCCAGACTGCTCCCCAACCCTGGTTGGAAGCGTCGGTCGTAATAACCTCCCTTCGGAAGATGGGACCCAAGCGTACGCCCTGGCGGATGTTCGACGGAACTTTCCACCAGCGCAGTGCTTCCCAGCAGGTTTGGGATACCCTCAACCTGCGGTGTTTGTCTCTCCGCGGATGCAACGCGAAGGCATTGAACCAGGCCTGCAGAGGTCTCTGGTGTAGTAAGCCCTAAGGAAGGGCTTGCGAGGCGGCAGCCATCAACCCCAGCATGTGCTGACACAGCTCCATGCTGACTGTTTCTCTCAACCTGAATAGAGAGAGACACCGCTCCAGCGAGGCAACTCTTTGTGTCGACAGGGTCGCTTCCATGGACACAGAGTCCAGATGCAGACCCAAGAATTCGGTCTGTTGGCTCGGCACGAGGCGGCTTTTTTCTGAATTGACCTTCAGACCTAGCCGGTGAAGATGGTTTGTAACCATCACCGTGTGCTGTGCCAACTGCTCCTTTGACTGCGCGCAGACGAGCCAGTCGTCCAGATAATTCAGCAGTCGGACACCTTGAGCCCGCAAGGGAGCTAAAATGGCATCCATACACTTCGAAAAGGTTCAAGGAGCTAGAGACAGGCCGAATGGCAGGACATAAAACTCTTAGACCCTGCTCTGAAATGCGAATCGTAGGTACTTCCTGTGACCCGGACAGATGGGAACGTAAAAGTATGCATCTGTGAGGTCTACGGTGGTAAACCAGTCGCCCTGCCGGACAGACTGGACAATGTGCCTGTGCGTAAGCATCTTGAACGACAACACCCGTGGGTATTTGTTCAGAAATCGCAGATCTAAAATAGGGCGGAGCCCGCCGCCCTTTTTTGGCACTAGGAAGTACTTTTATTTCTTAGAGTAAAACCCCTGGTCGGTCAGAGCAGGGTCTACTTGTTGAATGGCACGCTTCTTGAGCAATGTCTGTATTTCCACATTCAGAGCTGAGGACTGAACCGAGTCCTTCACTGCAGTTACCACCACTCCCCTGAAGGGGGGGGGGGGTTTAACCGGAACTGAAGGGTGTACCCGGTGGATATAGTTTTGCGCACCCAGATGTCGTTGGTGCATTGTTGCCAGAACAGGAGCTGTGGAACAGTGTAGGGATGGGTTAACGGCTGCCGGGTTTCTCAGGGCTGCTTAGGCTGCGCTCGCTCACGAGGGGCCTGGCCACCCTCCGCGCTGCGGTCTTGCAAACGCGGGTTGGCTGCGTGCTGAAACCCCCAAAGGGGCGGTTTTACTGCCCTGTGGGTGCGCTTGCTGCTGCGGCGGTGCCCTGCGCCACTGGCGCTCCTGTGGCTGCCTTTGCTGGAAGGGTTTGTTTGGCCACATCTTTGCCAACTGCTGCGACGCCTCACGCACCTTGACAGAGCGTTGCAGCATCTCCTCAACCGCTGGGCCAAACGTGTGCCCCAGGGATATAGGAGCATCTAGCACTGGGGCCTTATCAGGCTCCTGTACTCTGGCCTGCGAGAGCCAGAGCTGCTTTCTCGCCACCACAAGAGAAGCAATGCTCCTGCCCTGTGCTTGCACATTCAGCTGAGCCAGCTTAACCAAAAGCTGCGCAACTGCACCCAGCTCGGTCCTAAGTCCAACAGATGGAAACTCAGGCAGATCACGAATCAGCGCCACCTGGTAGACCGTCAGGAGGCTGGCCATGTTAGATAGCCTAACTGCTTCTGTAGCCGAGGCATACCCCTTTTTCAGGTGGGCCTCCGTAATCCTACACTGCCTGTTAGGGCTGGAGGGATCCTTAGCCAGCCCAGATAATGTCGGCGCCTTTACTAGCGCGGCGAACGCAGTGCCCACTGGCGGAAAGGACGCTAACCCAGCTTCGCTCGCCCCGTGCATGGTGAAGGCCGAAGCCTTGCGAGAAGTTGCAGGGGCGGAGGCCGGGGCCCCCCAGGTGGACTGCACCTCCTTAATAAAATACGGGAATGCCGGGAGCATCCTGGACTGAAGGGGCGGAGCCGATGGCAACTCAAATAGAGAGCGTCGTGTTGGCTCTAACGCAGGCCAGTCCACGCCTAAGTGACGGGCTGCCCACTCCACCACTGACCACATAGGGTCATTAGTATCCAGCACTTCTGGGTCGTCCTGCCCAGAGTGCTGGGATGCCACCTCAGGCTCCGTGCTCTCTTCAAAGAGCGGATCTGCATCAGATGCATCCCTTGAAACAGCATCGGCGTCCCACTCTAGTTCCTGGGGTTGGCCGTGAAGCACTGGTGGAGGAATCATCGGCTGACTAGCGATGGGTCCGGTTGCTAGCTCTGGGGCCCGAGGCGCCACATTCGCCAGGGTCATGAGGAGGGATTGCTGTCTCCAGATGTGTCCTGATAACACCTGCCCCTTCGAGGGGAGTGAGAGTGCCTTCTCCGGCGAGGCGATCGAGATCTGGATCGAGACTCCCGACGGGGGCGCGCCCCGCGAGAGGATGGGCTGCGGGAACGTTCCCGAGCACGCCTGGCTGGAGACCTCTGACCAGCTGTAAGCTGGGAGGATGGGCTCCGAGGGAGCTGCGACATCACCGGCGGCGTCACAACAGATGACGGTGGGGCCGAGACGGTGTGAGACGAGCCCGAGGATGGGGAACGACCTCCAACCGCCTTCCTAGCTCTCTGGCGAAGGGTGCGCGTCTGAAACCCCGCACATAGCTGGCAGTATGCCCTACCTGCCAGGGCAGATGCGGCATGGTCCGGCCCCAAGCATGCGACGCAGTCCTCATGTGGGTCGCTGGCAGGCAACTTGGCCTGGCAGGTCACGCAGCGGTGGAACCCAGACATGGTGTGTAGCCTTCGCAAGCACTGACGAGCAGTAGCGAGCGAGGATCACCAATGTGCGTGCGTGGAACGCCGAAGCGTCTAGCACTGACGTCGAGCACCGAAGTGCGTGCGTCGACCGTCGAGGGTGCGTGCGTCGAGCACCGAGCACCGAAGCGTCGAGCACCGAGGTGCGTGCGTCGAGTGTCGAGGGTGCGTGCGTCGAGCACCGAAGCGTCGAGCACTGAGCCCCAAGTGCAGAAGCACTAAGCACCACGCGCAGAAGCGCTGCACAAAGCGCCGAAGCGCTGCACCAAGCGCACAAGCGCTGACACCAAAAGCGCCGGAGCGCGAGTGCCGGAGCGCGAGTGCCGGAGCGCGAGTGCCGGAGCGCGAGTACCGAGCGTGGAACGCTAGCACAGACGCCTATGCGTCAGCTGACCCGCCAAGCGGAGACGCTAAGTGCTGGTACAGTGTCTGATGCCGTGCAATACCTACATGATGGTGCTGGGGAATTACCAAGTTGGTGGTCAACTTCCTCTGTAGAGTGAAAGGGAAAAAATGTTTTTTTTTTTTTTTGGACGTTGCAGCAATAATACAAAGTAAGAGAGTGTAGTACAATTACCACGTGGCGGGAACGCACCGCGGTGGGGAAGGAACACTGCAGAGCAGACTACACGCACATGCACACGCACGGTCTAGCCTAAGCTAGACCGAGGATGCAGATATTTGCGTGGGCCAAGGCCAACGCAACACGCGTCCGAACAAAATATATATATACACAATATCTATATAACAATAATATACACACACAATAGTATACAAAAAACCCAAACACAATAATAATAGTAAGAAACAGAGGAAAGATGGAGAGACCACGAAGAAACGCGATGCAAAGCAAAGCGAGAAGGAATATATAAAGTAAACAATATATATCCTAACAATAATAATAATAATAATAATAATAATAACAATTATCACTGAAATAAACTCAGAGAAGGGGATAAACCAGCTTATCAAGCCTAAGCTTATGGAGTACAATCAGTGTACAGCTCTAAGTCCTACCGCTACTGAGGCTGAAGGCAAAAGAGGAAGTGACTCTCCGCGCGTTGCGTATAGTAAGCTCCCAGGGGGGCGGGCTTACACGGCAGCTTGCGCGGAGGCCTATCGGCAGCTTTGACATAAAGCTCAGCCAATCCCTACTGCCTGACGGCAATGTCCCATACCTTGATGGCTATTTTCGACTTGAAAGGGAACCTTGAGTTTTGCATTCTGTTTAGTTAATCAATTTTGCAAAACAACATAGTTGGCTCCAAATCAGAATTTATTAATGGAATACCATCACATCATTAGTTTAGTCATTGAAGCAACAAAATCAAAAGAAAATAACAGCATTATTGCTTAGTCATTTGAACAAACAGTGAACTCAAGAACAATAAACAATAAACAAGATACATTTGTCAAAATACATTTTCATCATTGAATAGAAGGACAAAATCTGCAAACAGAAATGAATACAAATGAATTTTTTAAACATAAATCAGACCAGGTCACTCAGGTACATCTTGCCTCTCATGTACATTTGGCCAGACATCACAAAAAATGTTTGTTTGCCATGCACCTGGGAAAAAACCTTCTTGTATGCCGAATCCACGCCTGACATTGTTCTTGGGTAATGTCATTGCATGCAGCATCCATGGCTTGCAGAAGGGTGGCGTGCTGATAAGTTTGACGATTGTAAACCCTCCACCTCCAAGCAGAGAAGTACTCCTCAATAGGATTGAGGAAAGGCTAGTATGGTGGCAGGTACATTACAATGAATTGCTGCTGTGCTGCAAACCATTCCTGCACCACCGCTGCGTGATGGAAGCTAACATTGTCCCACACAATGACATATGTGACCTCCTGATCAACTTGAACAAGGTTATTGTGCAGCTCATCTAGAAAATTCACCAGATGTGTGGAATTGTACAACCCAAGTAACGACCTACGGGCCACACATCATCGCCTGAAATGGCAGCACACATGGTGATGTTGCTCCACGACATCGTCTGAAATGACAGCACACATGGTGATGTTGCTCCACGACATCGTCTGAAATGGCAGCACACATGGTGATGTTGCTCCACGACATCGTCTGAAATGGCAGCACACATGGTGATGTTGCTCCACGACATTGTCTGAAATGGCAGCACACATGGTTTTGCTGCTACCACGCTGCCCTGGGACTTGAGTTGTCGCACACTGGCCAATGATATTCCTGCCACGTCTTTGTGTTCTGGCCAAGTTGAAACCAGCCTCATCAACAATAATGTATTTGTGCCGATTGACGTTCACATCCAGCTCCATTTCCTTCTGAAAATAGAGATGCACTGTTGGGTTTACTTATCAATATCAACTCACAGTACTACCACAGTATTACAGTATCTGTACCAAACTCACATGCTAACAGTATCATAAGAACATTACTGTCCCTGTGTATGCACTTCTATTGCAGTATACTGAGGCGTGAATATAGTGTTGAATATAGCGTCCGGATGATAGAGGCTACTGTTGACCTTTTCATATTAGGTTGAACAGTCAGCCCAGCTGCTCTCATTGACAAGCCTCTGTTGATGATGTGGTCAGCAACTGTTGTTCAGATTTCATTCAACACGGTAGCTCTTTTTGATCATACTTCATCTCGTCTTCCTTGATGTTGTCCCTGTACCTGTCATCGCTATCGCCATCGCCCTCACCCTCGCCCTCGCCATCGCCATCGCCCTAACCCTCACCCTCGCCATCGCTATCGCCCTAACCCTCGCCCTCGCCATCGCTATCGCCCTAACCCTCGCCCTCGCCATCGCCCTCACCCTCACCCTCGCCCTCGCTCTCACCATCACCCTCACCCTCGCCATCGCTATCGCCCTAACCCTCACCCTCGCCATCGCTATCGCCCTAACCCTCGCCCTCGCCATCGCCCTCACCCTCGCCCTCGCCCACGCCATCGCCATCGCCTTAACCCTCACCCTCGCCCTCGCCCTCGCCCTCGCCATCGCTATCGCCCTAACCCTCGCCCTCGCCATCGCCCTCACCCTCGCCCTCGCCCTCGCCCTCGCCCTCGCCATCGCCCTAACCCTCACCCTCGCCCTCGCCCTCGCCCTCGCCATCGCCATCGCCCTAACCCTCACCCTCGCCATCGCTATCGCCCTAACCCTCACCCTCGCCATCGCTATCGCCCTAACCCTCGCCCTCGCCATCGCCCTCACCCTCACCCTCGCCCTCGCTCTCACCATCACCCTCACCCTCGCCATCGCCCTCGCCCTCGCCTAGCATCTTGTTCTGCAGCCTGCTCCATTTTGTCACAACCTGCATGGAGTCTACACAGCCTTTTATGTGGTGTTGAGATGATTGTCAATTAATTCTACTTGCATTTTCACAATGTGAACGCGATTATCAATAATGAGACGTCGTTCTTGGTAATAGCAATTAGAGTGAAGCATTTAAAAAAACAGACACAAACATTTGAAATATGTATTTCTGACTGAGCAAGTAATGTAGATCATTGTGAAAGTCATGTTAGATTTTGTAATTTGTATGTAATCAAAAGCAGAAGCGTTTGGGGTTCCGAAACAATTTGATTTCTGCAACTCAGTTTGGAGTTTTGTGTTGAGTTTTGAAAATTGCGCCAATGGTTTCATAAATTTGATTTTATCAACTGAATAAAACTGTAACGAAAGGTAGTCAATTTGTGTTTTTTTTCTCAATTAAAATGTGTTTAATACTTTAGTTACCTTGTGAAGATTAACTAGTCTGCTGTGAAGATTAAGTTGTTATGGATATGTTTTTAAAACACACATGGTTGTAAAGTGAAGTGAAATGCAACTGTCTAAAAATCATGGGACATAATGATTAAGCATGTTGATCTGTTAAACAATTTAACTGCGCTTCAGTGCTGTGGTTATTTTTAATCCTTTATTCATAAAGCATGTATATCTGTCTGCACCCGCTGAAGTCTGTTCTACATTTTAGATGTGGCTAACCAAAATAAGAGTCCAGATTATCTTTGTTTTAAAAAATAAGTTTATTTGTGAGCTTTATTTGTGCCACGGTGTATTGTCTGTAGCCAGATTCATGTTCCCCTAATTAAAATTAATTTAAAACAATCACAATGTTTTCTTTTTTATTTCAGTTTAATATATTGAGGTGTGTACTTACAGACACCCAGCTTTCTACACTGGCACTTACCTACAGACACACAGCTTTCTACACTGGCACTTACCTACAGACACACAGCTTTCTACACTGGCACTCACCTACAGACATACAGCTTTCTACACTGGCACTTACCTGAGACACACAGCTTTCTACACTGGCACTCACCTACAGACACACAGCTTTCTACACTGGCATTTACCTTATTAAAAGGAAAACCAATCAGTTAAGTAAACTTCTATTTGATATCCACAAAATGTTGCCTTGGATAAAGGCGTCTGCTAAACAATAACCACAAAACTAAAAAGAACATGGATGACCTCCTCTCTACAGGAGATTTTAAATGAATATATGAAAGATGATGCTTTTACCTATCAGATGTAGTACTACATGATATTTATAATGTATGTCGATGCTCTGTTATTATTTTTTTCACATGCTTTTTCATATTTTACTACCTAACCCACAACTATTACCAACATAAACTACCACAGCCATAAAAACACTGCGATCCTTCATACAAGACCCATACTGGACCTTTGAGCTCACCCGAAGATACCCTGGAACTCTTATGTCTGACAGAAAAAGGCCCAGATGAACAGGGATACCTCAGGGCTCTGAACATGATCCCAGGTAAGTGGAATATTGAACTGGCAAGTTTAGTGGCATCCTTCAGATGAGAAGTAAACCGAGGTCCTATCGTAAGTGACTCTGCAGCAGCAGCAGTCGTGATGCATAGTTCAGCCACTAGGCTAGGGAAGTCGCTTTGGATAAAAGCGTCTGCTAAAAGACTAATTAATAATAATAATAATAATAATAATAATAATAATAATAATAATAATAATAATAATAATAATAATAAATGAACTGGACTCTCTATTGAACTTTTCACATAACTGAATGTGGCTGACAATACCACAAAGGAAAGTGTGAGATGTGAGGAGTATGAAAATATGGTTCTGAGAAAGAGACAAACAGACAATCTTGCACGTTTCTACATACATGCGAGAACAGAAACCACAAGCATCTGATAGGTAAAAGCAGAACAAGCGGTCGTGTCGGGTTAAGCACAGCAAAAGTGAAACCACAGCCAAAGTTCTGCAACAAGGAGGGTTATAAAGAGTGCATGTGAAACTAGGGAGGACTGAGTAATGAAGCTAGTGGAAGACTGACAACAGACCAGAGCTGTACAATAAACACCTGAGCCACTTCTTCCAGAGATAGAAATCCTATACTTTGTCTCACACAGGATCGCCATGCTATATTATTGAAATGTATGTGTTCATGGAACTGTGTATATATGGGGTCTCATAATCAAACATTAAATTACTTTAGATTTAAAACTATTGATTTTTTATATATATATATATATATATATATATATATATATATATATATATATATATATATATATATATATTATACAGTAAGTTTGATATATGAATAAATTATACAGATTTACTGTATGCGACAGATTGTATTTTCTAATGTCTACTTGAGGCCTGAAGGAAGGTTAAATATATAAGAACATAAGAAAGTTTACAAACGAGAGGAGGCCATTCAGCCCATCTTGCTCATTTGGTTGTTAGTAGCTCATTGATCCCAGAATCTCATCAAGCAGCTTCTTGAAGGACCCCAGGGTGTCAGCTTCAACAACATTACTGGGGAGTTGGTTCTAGACCCTCACAATTCTCTGTGTAAAAAAGTGCCTCCTTTTTCTGTTCTGAATGCCTCTTTATCTAATCTCCATTTGTGACCCCTGGTCCTTGTTTCTTTTTTCAGGTCAAAGAAGTCCCCTGGGTTGATATTGTCTATACCTTTTAGGATTTTTAATGTTTGAATCAGTTAGCCGCGTAGTCTTCTTTGTTCAAGACTGAATAGATTCAATTCTTTTAGCCTGTCTGCATACGACATGCCTTTTAAACCCGGGATAATTCTGGTTGCTCTTCTTTGCACTCTTTCTAGAGCAGCAATATCCTTTTTGTAACGAGGTGACCAGAACTGAACAAAATATTCTAGGTGAGGTCTTACTAATGCATTGTAGAGTTTTAACATTACTTCCCTTGATTTAAATTCAACACTTCTCACAATATATCCGAGCATCTTGTTGGCCTTTTTTATAGCTTCCCCACATTGTCTAGATGAAGACATTTCTGAGTCAACATAAACTCCTAGGTCTTTTTCATAGTCCCCTTCATCAATTTCAGTATCTCCCATATGATATTTATAATGCACATTTTTATTGCCTGCATGCAATACTTTACACTTTTCTCTATTAAATTGCATTGTCTGCCCAGTTCTGAATGCTGTCTAGATCATTTTGAATGACCTTTGCTGCTGCAACAGTGTTTGCCACTCCTATTTTTGTGTTGTTTGCAAATTTAACAAATTTGCTCACTATACCAGAATCTAAATCATTAATGTAGATTAGGAATAGCAGAGGACATAACACTGATCCCTGTGGTACACCACTAGTTACCTCGCTCCATTTTTAGGTTTCTCCTCTGATCAGTACTTTCTGTTTTCTACATGTTAACCACTCCCTAATCCATGTGCATGCATTTCCTTGAATCCCTGCTGTGTTCAGTCTGAGAATTAATCTTTTATGCAGGACTTTGTCAAAAGTTTTCTGGAAATCTAAATAACCCATGTGTGAATGAACATTAGAACGTCATTTTTCTAACAATCCTTTTGATTCCCACTTTGCTTGTTTCCTTAGACATGCGTCATCTCTGCAGTCTATTGTGGAATTGTAGTCCTGGGCAAAATGCTGGTGCAGCAGAGACCAGATTTAAAATAAATACAAAAATAAATGCTTTAAAACAAGTACACCCCCGGTTTAAGTAGAAATCAAGTCATTTATTTCATATGAACAACTGTTTTGATTGATCATATTTTATGACAAGAATTAAGGCTAAAAAATAGGAGGGATTATATTTAAGAATGGTGGCCAATTAGTTTTTTTCCTCCAAATTAAGAAATGTTTAATGTTTCAGCCCCGAGCCGTGGCGCAGACTCTTTTTGAGCTGCATGCTGCTTTCACGGGCACTGCCCCCAGCCAACCAGGACCCCCCCCCCCCCCCCAATCTGGACAGCACTGGCCGAGCCTACATACTCAATTAGTTGCCTAGCAACGCATCTCCTGTTGCGCGTCCCAGCTACTTGCATGAAGGCACACATCCAATTAAGAACCAGAGACAGGGTAATCCCTGTCACACCTGCAAGGTGGAAGCTGACCTACCAGCATCAAGCAGCGAAAATATAAACGTCACCGCCAAAGAATAAAATAAAACAAGGCAAGATATTACATTATTTCTGCAGGAGCCACTGTCCACAACGAAGCAAAACCAATGACAGCTTCAAAAGCAGTGGCTTTGATAAGCATACACAAAGACAGAACTAACACCGTGAATGCTACAAAACTATGGACACGTTTATAGCAAAGAATGAGCGCAGAGAAGCCGGCTCTGGGTGTGATAGCGAATGTTTCTGCATTCGTCATATTGTAACACTATAGAAGACTGTTGAAACATGTTGAAACATTTGTTACCATTTCATGTAATTTGTGTCCGAAGCAGTAAATAACTGTAGAACTTAAATAGCTGGCTTTTAGGTAGGCTATAAAGATAAACAAATACTATGTAGACAGCAGTTTAATATTCTTTATAAATACATTATTTATCAATGTAAATCGTGTACATGGTCATTTAAAAAAAAAAAAAAAAACATTTATTTTTTAATTTATTATTAATAATATATATTTTTAATAATGTATTTTCCATTCATAGCCTGCTCGTATTAAATGCACGACGGAGCCACTATATCTGAAATACAAGAGTATGTTTGTGTGTGTGCGTGTGTGTCTCTGTTTGTGTGTGTGGGGGGTGTGTGTCTGTGTGTCTCTGTGTGCCTGTGCTGCTGTTCAAGACTGTCACATCGCTATCATCACACTATACAGACCGATACTCAGATGTCGCTCTCATCGCTCGCTGTGCCCTCTAGTACCCACAGACGCAGCACCAGCTCGGTTGTAGGGGAAAAAGCAGACTTAGAACGAGAACGAGAAGGAGAAGACTCGACTGTCACCATGGAACTGATGACGACACGTTCTCGCACCTCTCTTGTGAACTCGAGCACGGGGAATGTGAACGAGGAGGTGTCTGCTGAAATCACCATGCCGGCTCCCGGCTCACCGAACCTCTTCAAACTGAGAGACAGGACCATTCTTTCAGAGGAGAAGCGCAGGCTGTGCGGCTGGGCGCTCGGCATTGCCCTCTCCGGGATTGTTCTGATGATTCTGCAAACCGAACTTTGCTGGTTCGTCTGCGGCAAGGTAGGCTGCTTCGAAATACTTCAAATAAAACAATTCAGTGTACATTTTTTAAAAACATTTCAGTATCTTCTAACGTAAGCTGCTGCAAACGCGCCTTCAGAATTCTGTAACATAGTTCAGCTGTTGAACTTTGTCATTTTAAAACATTTTCCTTTCTCAGCGATAGTACGTTTTAGAAGAAAATTGATTATTTCGATTTTGTGTGTGTTAAATCTCATCCATAACTATCAAATGCCCAGTGTTGCTCACTTTAGATTAGCTATAAAGGAACTTAAAATGCCTGGAATCATTTGCCATTACATTTATTACATTTATGTTATTATTTCTACCAGGGTTGGGTTGAATTCCAATTCATATTTAAAATCAATTCCCGATTCCCAATTCACATTCACTTTTAATCGATTCCAACGATGCAACGATGAGCAGCATTCTGTTAAAATGCGCTTCTCACGGCGGCCGCACATCACTTCCATTGAAGTCACCGTTTGGTAGTCGATTAAATTGTCTTCAAATGATAGCAACTGAACAATAACAACAATGATGTCGTCTCTAAAATACCAATTGAAGTTCCTTCAAAGGAAGTGGGAATTGATTTTCAAAAGGAATTGGAATTGCAAACAGGACTGGATCCCGGATTCCATGAAGCACCTGTCCGTGGATATCCCGATCCTGATCTCAATCGTTTATTGAACCAATTAGAGCTGCATCCAGACCCTGCAGTGGTGCATGATCTCATTGTACCTGAGAATGGCCCTCCAGGACTGACCGGAGACCCCCGATCCAGGGTGATTTCCCAGCGTGCTCTAACATGCGCTAAAAGACAGCGGTGTTTTATATAGACAGAGGAAAAAATAAATAAATCCTATAGGCACCTTTCTTCAATTTGTTAAAACTTTGTTTTGACCGAAGCGGTTTAATCTCACGTCGGGACATATTTCCAAAACGTTTACTCCAGTCTTTAATTCATTCCTATTTTTAAAAGCGCTTTTAAAATATTATTATTATTATTATTATTATTATTATTATTATTATTATTATTATTAACACCTGTTAATTTTACAAAACCAGAACCGAACTAAGGGATGCATTTCCGGTTCTCTGAAGCGCTCTCGAAGTGTTTTGTGTCTCATTCTGTAGCCTGATTTACCTGATTTTTCTCCTTTTAAAAATAGGAGTTAATTAAAACGGGGAAACGCTTTGGAAATACAGCCCGTCACTTTCTTCACCCACTGCGGTGCCCTTGTCTTCATTTGTCATTTGGAGCATTTTTAACTGGCATCTACCTGCGTTTAAACGTTATCTAATATTGTGACGAAAACTTCCTAGAATTGTATTAACTGCACAAGTCAAGTCTAAATGCGATGTGTCAAATTACATAAATAAATACAGCTTGTGTTCGGAATTTTTCATAGAAAATCCTTTGGTAGATAATTTTGTTAAATGTAACGCGCTGCTTCACGTTTGAAATAATCGAGGCTTCCAATTAAGAAGCATTGTGACGCGTGGAACCCTGAATGATTCTATTTACTGCTGGCTATTGGCTGCGTGTGAACGCATTGAATCCCCGGACGCTCAGTGTTCGCTGGCTGCTTATTCAAGGTAACTCGCTCTATCACTTGTAGCCTATTGCATAGCGTGAGGGTTACTGGTCGTTTAGAACATATTCATATACATTACTGATTTCATATCCCTGGCTTTAATATCACATTATTATTAGTGGGGCTTGCGAAGCAAGAGTCCCCACTTTAAATCTCCGACATACTTCTTAATATTATTCTTTGGCACGCTACTCCTCTTACACAGTTTATGCTAGAAACGCCGTTCAAACTTTAAAACGTGTAGACCGGTCTGGAATAGTGTGCTTGTATACAACTTTTTGATATATTTTATTCTTTTTAAACTATTAAGCTTTTTGTCCATCTTCATTCACTTTAATGGGACTTTCTTCAACATTCTAAAGCTCCCCATTGTTTTAAAACACCAGCATTCAATTTACTGTAAACGACGTAACCTGTGACACAAATCAGCTGCTTTGACCACTTTCTCAACAAGACAAAATGTTAGAGGGTATGACATCTTCCTCCACTAAGTCCGCTTTATTTTCTTTTCTTTCTCGTTGTGCATGCTGTGTACCGGTTATGTGAACCCCTGTCTAAGTTGTCTGTCTTTTCTTTGCCTGCTTCCTTGGTATTTTCACTTGTGTTTAATCGCCCATGTAATTCCCAGTTTAGACCTGGTTTTCACATGTTAATTAAAACGCTAACACTGTTGATGGTTTGCTAAATCGCTGCATTTGTATGTAAATGAGGACACGCCCCTAAAGTTCAGGCCATGTCCCGCGCTCACGCTGCCTTGCCGAGTGGGCACTAACGGTCACTAAATCACATGAATGGGCAAAGTCTGTTTGCCACACGTGCGCCTGATTTGTGGCAAGCTAACTGTTCACAGAACTGTTCTGCGATTACTTTAGGTGTTTGAACGTTGCTGAATAGGGCCCACAGTGCAGCTCAGTGCAGGGGCTGTGGAGGCTCAGTGCTGTCTCTGTGTGGTACTGGCTGCAGGTTCACTGACAGTGAAGTTCAGTGCAGGGGCTGTGGAGGCTCAGTGCTGTCTCTGTGTGGTACTGGCTGCAGGTTCACTGACAGTGCAGCTCAGTACAGGGGCTGTGGAGGCTCAGTGCTGTCTCTGTGTGGTACTGGCTGCAGGTTCACTGACAGTGCGGCTCAGTGCAGGGGCTGTGGAGGCTCAGTGCTGTCTCTGTGTGGTACTGGCTGCAGGTTCACTGACAGTGCTGTTCAGTGCAGGGGCTGTGGAGGCTCAGTGCTGTCTCTGTGTGGTACTGGCTGCAGGTTCACTGACAGTGCGGCTCAGTGCAGGGGCTGTGGAGGCTCAGTGCTGTCTCTGTGTGGTACTGGCTGCAGGTTCACTGACAGTGCGGCTCAGTGCAGGGGCTGTGGAGGCTCAGTGCTGTCTCTGTGTGGTACTGGCTGCAGGTTCACTGACAGTGCAGCTCAGTGCAGGGGCTGTGGAGGCTCAGTGCTGTCTCTGTGTGGTACTGGCTGCAGGTTCACTGACAGTGAAGCTCAGTGCAGGGGCTGTGGAGGCTCAGTGCTGTCTCTGTGTGGTACTGGCTGCAGGTTCACTGACAGTGCAGCTCAGTGCAGGGGCTGTGGAGGCTCAGTGCTGTCTCTGTGTGGTACTGGCTGCAGGTTCACTGACTGCAGCTCAGTGCAGGGGCTGTGGAGGCTCAGTGCTGTCTCTGTGTGGTACTGGCTGCAGGTTCACTGACAGTGTGGCTCAGTGCTGTCTCTGTGTGGTACTGGCTGAAGGTTCACTGACAGTGAAGCTCAGTGCAGGGGCTGTGGAGGCTCAGTGCTGTCTCTGTGTGGTACTGGCTGCAGGTTCACTGACAGTGAAGCTCAGTGCAGGGGCTGTGGAGGCTCAGTGCTGTCTCTGTGTGGTACTGGCTGCAGGTTCACTGACAGTGCAGCTCAGTGCAGGGGCTGTGGAGGCTCAGTGCTGTCTCTGTGTGGTACTGGCTGCAGGTTCACTGACAGTGCAGCTCAGTGCAGGGGCTGTGGAGGCTCAGTGCTGTCTCTGTGTGGTACTGGCTGCAGGTTCACTGACAGTGCGGCTCAGTGCAGGGGCTGTGGAGGCTCAGTGCCTGTCTCTGTGTGGTACTGGCTGCAGGTTCACTGACAGTGCAGCTCAGTGCAGGGGCTGTGGAGGCTCAGTGCTGTCTCTGTGTGGTACTGGCTGCAGGTTCACTGACAGTGCGGCTCAGTGCAGGGGCTGTGGAGGCTCAGTGCTGTCTCTGTGTGGTACTCGCTGCAGGTTCACTGTCTCAGCAGGACCATGTGAAAGGGATGTGATTGTGTGGGTCTGCTCTTGTGTTGCAGGATTCGGTCTCTGTCTTCATTATCAGATTGCTGATCAGCCTGTCCACTGTGTGTCTGCTGGGGCTGCTGGTGGCGTTCCACTACAAAGACATCCAGGTGAGTAGCCTTTCAACCCTTATGAGACTTTCCCATAGTAAAAGCACTGTAAAGTGTAATAAAACACAGATAAAGCATTGTAAAGCTCAGATAGGTCAGGTAAAGCATAGGGAAGCATTGTATTTATTATTATTATTATTATTTATTTATTTCTTAGCAGACGCCCTTATCCAGGGCGACTTACAATCGTAAGCAAATACATTTCAAGTGTTACAATACAAGTAATACAATAAGAGCAAGAAATACAATAACTTTTGTTCAAGCAAAGTACAAGTGTGACAAACCACAAATCAACAATACAGCAGATAATAGTGATAGTTACATCAGGATATGATTAAAATAGTGATAGTTACATCAGCATGTGATTAAATACAAAGTACTACAGGTTAAACACTTGGCAGATTACAGTATTCTGAAGTACAGGATTAAATGCAGTAAAATAGGGGGCAGATAAGAGCAAAATAAAGCACATTTACATGAAGGGTGATAGTGTCCCAGGATACAAACAGAGGAGTTCTACAGGTGCTCTTTGAAGAGGTGAGTCTTGAGGAGGCGCCGGAATGTGGTCAGGGACTGGGCAGTCCTGACATCTGTAGGAAGGTCATTCCACCACTGCGGAGCAAGGGTGGAGAAGGAGCGGGCTCTGGAGGCAGGGGAGCGTAGCGGAGGTAGAGCTAGTCTTCTAGTGCAGGCGGAGCGGAGAGGTCGAGTGGGGGTGTAGGGAGAGATGAGGGTCTGGAGGTAGCTGGGTGCAGTCTGGTCAAGGCATCTGTAGGCTAGTACAAGAGTCTTGAACTGGATGCGAGCGGTGATCGGGAGCCAGTGGAGCGAACGGAGTAGTGGAGTAGCGTGGGCGAAGCGAGGCAGAGAGAACACCAGGCGGGCAGCAGAGTTCTGGATGAGCTGGAGCGGACGGGTGGCGGACGCAGGGAGGCCAGCCAGGAGGGAGTTGCAGTAGTCTAGGCGGGAGAGTACCAGGGCCTGGACCAGGAGCTGGGTAGCATAGTTGGTGAGGAAGGGTCGGATTCTTCGGATGTTGCTCAGGAAGAATCGGCAAGTGCGTGCCACAGTGGAGATGTGCTGGGAATAAGAGAGGCAGGGGTCCAGAGGTCTGGTAAAGCATAGGGAAGCATTGTAAAGCAGAGATAGGTCTGGTAAAGCATAGGGAAGCATTGTAAAGCACATAGAGGTCTGGTAAAGGCGGAGCCGTCCTTCAAAATGAGATGTAAAACGGGGGTTATATTTTTAGTGACTGCAGCAGTTGTGCTGTATAGTTCTCACCCTAGTCTAAGTCGCTTTGGATAAAAGCGTTTACTAAATGAATAATTCAGTTACTAATAAATAATATAGCTAGCGCTTATAAGAGGTATGAAAAAGGTTTCCAAAGCATTGGCTAGTGCTTACTTTAAATTGAGGTAGAAGGGGTTGATGTAGAAAGTGCTAATTAAAGGGAAGAGTCGATTTTAAAGATGGTCAGCGCTCCTTTTAAAGGAAGGGACCAATGATTCTGTTAATAAAGCTAATAAGAGGTAAAAGAATAGGTTTTAAAGATGGTCAGTGCTCTTTTAAGTGACTCTGCAGCAGCAGCAGCAGTTGTTGATGCATAGTTCACCCCCAAGTCTCTAAGTCGCTTTGGATAAAAGTGTCTGATAAATGACTGAATAACAATGGCATAATAATGCAGCCAGTGCTGATAAGAGTTGTGCCGAAGGGCAGGCTGGTGATTGCCTCATGTTGTGTTCTTCAGCCAAGCTTCGACAGGTATCTGGTAGCTCCACGGTGCGTGTGGAGTTTCTGAGGCTCGTGTTTCACCCGGCACAGGCTCTTTTTGCAAGACAGTGTTTAAGACGCTCGCTAGTGGTGCGAGGGGTTTCCGGTTAGTGCCCAGCCTCCTCTGCCCTGTTACAAAGGCAGTGCTATTACTAAAGGGAACAAAACTGGGATAGGAGTCCTTCTGTCCCCTCCTGATGTGACCCCTTGTTGTCTGTCTGTCTGTCTGTCTCTCCACACAGGTGTTCATGATCGATCATTCTGTGGAGGACTGGCGCATCGCCCTCACTTCCTGCCGCGTCTTCTCCATCTCCCTCGAGCTGGTAGTGTGTGCCCTGCACCCCGTCCCACTGGCCTGGCTCCCGGGGAGTGGAGAGGTGGGGGACGGGGAGGGGTTTAGGAGGACGGGCTGGAACTCCACGCTCCCCACCCCTCCCGCCTGCTCCCTGCCGGTCTGGGAGCTGCTGCTCAGCTCCATGATGTTCCTGCGTCTGTACCTGGTGCCTCGCTCCCTGCTGCTTTACAGCAAGATCCACCAGAGTGCCTCTTACAGGAGCATCGGCTCCCTCAACAACATCAACTTCCACTTCCTCTTCGTGCTCAAGCTGCTGATGAACACCCAGCCCGGCCTCACGCTGCTCGCCTTCATCGTCTTCCTCTGGCTCACCGCCTCCTGGATCCTCACTCTCTGCGAGAGGTCAGTGAGCAGCTGAAGTGCCTGTCTGCTGAGGGAGCACCTTAGAATGGGCTCCTCACAGGAATATAAAACAGTGAAAGCATGGGAAGCACAGAGAGGTCTGGTAAAGCATAGGCAAGCATTGTGAAGCACAGAGAGGTCTGGTAAAGCATGGGGAAGCATTGTAAAGCACAGAGAGGTCTGGTAAAGCATAGGCAAGCATTGTAAAGCACAGAGAGGTCTGGTAAAGCATAGGCAAGCATTGTGAAGCACAGAGAGGTATGGTAAAGCATAGGGAAGCATTGTAAAGCACAGAGAGATCTGGTAAAGCATAGGGAAGCATTGTAAAGCACAGAGAGGTCTGGTAAAGCATAGGGAAGCATTGTAAAGCACAGAGAGGTCTGGTAAAGCATAGGCAAGCTTTGTAAAGCACAGAGAGGTCTGGTAAAGCACAGGGAAGCATTGTAAAGCACAGAGAGGTCTGGTAAAGCATAGGGAAGCATTGTAAAGCACAGAGAGGTCTGGTAAAGCATAGGCAAGCTTTGTAAAGCACAGAGAGGTCTGGTAAAGCATAGGGAAGCATTGTAAAGCACAGAGAGGTCTGGTAAAGCATAGGGAAGCATTGTAAAGCACAGAGAGGTCTGGTAAAGCATAGGCAAGCTTTGTAAAGCACAGAGAGGTCTGGTAAAGCATAGGGAAGCATTGTAAAGCACAGAGAGGTCTGGTAAAGCATAGGGAAGCATTGTAAAGCACAGAGAGGTCTGGTAAAGCATAGGGAAGCATTGTAAAGCACAGAGAGGTAAAACAATACTTACACTGGCCTTGCCTCTCAGCTACGGAGCCTGCTCTTCAGTTGAATGGTCAGCCCTTGCCTCTCCATTCAGTTCAGTGGGCTGAGGCTCCAGTCTGATGAGCACTGTGCCCCTGCAGGCAGAGTGAAGGTGCTGTGGGCAGCATGGAAGATACGGTGTGGCTTGTCGCCATCACCTTCTTGACGATCGGATATGGAGACCTCACCCCCAAGACCACCTGTGGGAAGACAGTCTGCCTGCTCACCGGAGTCATGGTAGGAACACTACAGAGCGGGCTCTTCAGTTAATAACACTGACCTCTCCACTACAGAGCGGGCTCTTCAGTTAATAACACTGACCTCTCCACTACAGAGCGGGCTCTTCAGTTGAGTTAATAACACTGACCTCTCCACTACAGAGCTGGCTCTTCAGTTGAGTTAATAACACTGACCTCTCCACTACAGAACTGGCTCTTCAGTTAATAACACTGACCTCTCCACTACAGAGCTGGCTCGTCAGTTAATAACACTGACCTCTCCACTACAGAGCTGGCTCGTCAGTTAATAACACTGACCTCTCCACTACAGAGCTGGCTCTTCAGTTGAGTTAATAACACTGACCTCTCCACTACAGAGCTGGCTCTTCAGTGAATAACACTGACCTCTCCACTACAGAGCTGGCTTTTCAGTTGAGTTAATAACACTGACCTCTCCACTACAGAGCTGGCTCTTCAGTTAATAACACTGACCTCTCCACTACAGAGCTGGTTCTTCAGTTGAGTTAATAACACTGACCTCTCCACTACAGAGCTGGCTCTTCAGTTGAATGGTGAGGTGTTCCTCTGTTCGCATCCAGCCCTCACCTCTCCATTCTCTTCGATGCGCTGGGATGCGAGTCATTGCAACGTGCTGTTTCTATGTGTACATTATGTTGAACCATCTGTCCTATGCTGTCTGTAGGGAGTGGGATGCACCGCCATGCTGGTTGCTGTCGTCTCAAATAAACTGGTGCTCAACAAGGCTGAGAAGCACGTGCACCAGTTCATGATGGACACAAAGGACACCAAGAAGGTAGGCCAGCATGGGCTATGTCATGTATTATTATTATAATTTCTTAGCAGACGCCCTTATCCAGGGCGACTTACAATTGTTACAAGATATCACATTATTTTTACATACAATTCCCCATTTATACAGTTGGGTTTTTACTGGAGCAATCTAGGTAAAGTACCTTGCTTAAGGGTCCAGCAGCAGTGTCCCCCACCTGAGATTGAACCCACGACCCTCCGGTCAAGAGTCCAGACCACTACTCCACACTGCTGCAATACAGGAACCGGGAATAAGTAACCAACCCCCCAGTGGTGTTTTTAGGCACTTAACAAATCTGTCTCTGTGAAGATTTGCAATCATCCTCCACCAACGACAGCACCAACCAAGCGAATGAGACAAGCAATCCACTCTGACAGCGACTAAATAAGAGCATACCCATTGAAACACCTTTTCCTTACAAAATAAGTTATTTTTGCAGTTCATACCCAGTTTAATTCACCGTTCCTGAATTATCAAAAATAAAAGTTTCTTTAAATTCACTTCAATTTGCAATTTATCAAAAATAAAAATTTCTTTAAATTCACTTCAATTTGCAATTTAGGAGGGGGAGGGGGAGGGGGAGGTCTGTCATGCAAAGAGTTCAATAGAAAGTGCGCTCTCAACTTTATTATGTGGTTTGTCACACTTGAGAATTATTGTATTTCTTGTTCTTATTGTATGACTTATATTGTAACACTTGAATGTATTTGTATTTGCTTGCGATTGTAAGTCGCCCTGGATAAGGGCGTCTGCTAAGAAATAAATAATAATAATAATAATTATGAGGCAGGCATCGAACACTTAGAACACAGCTTTTCAACTGGAGACCCGCGGGCCACGTCCGGCCCGCAAGGGACCACCAAGTGACTGCCGACAGTTAACAAAAAATTATAAAAATGTACTAAAACAAATATGTTAAAAAAAATGTAACATCGTAATTCAATTTGTGATAAAGACGTGTTTTATTTTTGTATCCGGCAAAGTAATGCGTGCATCACACCGCCCCTTTCGAGTCACGAGCCACTCTGTGGGCGATTTCAGTTTTTTATTCGTGCTGCCATTAATTTTTTTTTCTGTTTTTTTTTTTTTTTAAGTGATATAAACGTGGCTCTCTAGTCTAGCTGGTAAAACGATGGTGAAAATCGTAAATTCAACAATGAGTGGACCAATAAATACTTATTTTACCAACTGTACCGAACGCAAAGCCAGTGTGTTTATTGTGCAAGGGATGTGTGTCAGTAAGGAATACAATATGAAAAGGCGTTTTGAAACCAAACACGGAGCTTTTGGAAATACGTGTCCAGACGGCTCAGCAGTTAGAAGCTCAAATGTAGAGGCGCTGATCTCTTCCTACCAGCTCCTGTGCAATTGTGCGCTGATCGATTTGCTTTTTGAGATTTATTAAAAAGTATACCATAAAAAGGAGATTAACAGTTTGGTCAGAAACATCAAATGTCGTCATCTGGGAAATGAACCAAAACGTAGAAACAAGATTTCATTTTTGTGTCACATATTGTGTGATGTGAAGTTTTTTTGTGTCACATCTTTACCTTACTTACAACCACACTGTCACATACATTTTAAAATGTTTGGAATGATACTCTGTTAAATGTTCACACTGTTCTATTATTAAAAGTAGTATTCATATGGTAACATTTTTAAGTCTTGTTCAATATAAAAACATATTGTAACGGTCACCCTACACAGTTGATAGGCAACTGTACTGTCCTCCCTTAGGAGATACTACTGGCCAAATAATTAAAACTAAATAAGTCAGTAAGGGTGACTGACAGTAAAACAGGGTCGTCACAATGCGTCAATTTAACTACACAACACTGATTTATTCCAAGGAACACAAAGCTTGACAAAAAGAATAATACTAAACAATTACAGAAGAAAACAACTCAATTAGGGACAGAGTGACAAGGAAGAGAATATAGTGTAAAACAAACCCAGGAAAACAGATTATAAATGAAGATACACAGCAGAGCTTAAGAATATAACCACAACAATTTAACAATTACTGACACGGAGGATGATTAATATACAGCATGAATAAACAATGCAACACAAAATATAAATCAACAAAATAGTAATGAAGTCCCAAAGAGTAACAAAAGAAAAAAAAACAACAACAATGACAAAGTCAATGGAAAGAGCTCACCAAACCGGTATGGAAGTCCAGTTAATTACTTGGGATGAATGTGAACGATGATGTAGAGGTCTTCAGGAGATGAAAAACATTGAGAGCGATGAAATGGATGTTTGATGAAAACTGAGGTTGCAAACAGTCCAGAACAGATGCACAAAAACATACAACCACACACTCCAGCAAAAAAACACAAAAGAAACTACCCCACCTAGTAAAATACTTCTGTCCCGACTAACTTTTTTTCTAATTAAAAAATTAGTTATTTATTTATTTCTTAGCAGACGTTAAAGAGCCCTGGCTTAGAAACATACGTTTTTAAATCTAAACTAGATGGTAACCTTACAAGTAAAGTTGTGGGGCTTGCTTTATTGGGAAAGTGGTCAAAGCAGCTGATTTGTGTCAAAAGTCACGTTGTTTACTGATTGTCTCATGCTTAGAATGTGCGAGAATTTGAAATTTCTCAAAGTTCTATGGCAGTTAATTCAACAGTGGGAAGTAGCCTACTGAAAGAAGTTGATGCGTTTACTAAAACAGCTGGACCTCTTGATTGGAAGATGCCATTCCTCTTTTGATTTCATATTTGAATAGCTGAGAAGTAGAGGAAGATTTTATTTCCTGTAACTTTTTGTCTAGCTTGTTTGGAAAGTGGTCAAAATTTCAGTTGTTTATAAAAAGTTAAAGAAAATTTAGTTGATGCGGTTACTAAAACAGCTATTCCCCTTGATTGGTAAAAGTTATTTCTGTTTTGATTTCAGATTTGAATAGCAGCAAAGTAGAGGAAGATTCCATATGCTCTAACTTTTTGTCTTACTTGTTGGGAAAGTGGTCAAAGCAGCTGATTTGTGTCAAAAGTTACATCGTTTACAGTAAATTGAATGCTGGAAGTCTGGGAGTTTTTAAACAATGGAGAGCTTTAGAATGTTGAAAAAAGTCCCATTAAAATGAATGAAGATGGACAAAAAAGGACAAAAAGCTTAATAGTTTACAAAGTATAAAAAATATCAAAAAGTTGTATACAAGCCTCTGAGGAGGGTCATGTTTTTCAGAAATCCCAGCGCAGTGAGCGAGTGCGCTTCTCCGGCCGTCAATTTGTGACCCCCTGGTCCTTGTTTCTTTTTTCAGGTCAAAAAAGTCCCCTGGGTCGACATTGTCTATACCTTTTAGGATTTTGAATGTTAGATACAAGACGGGTAACTGTGGGACACTAAACTCATGATACTGAGGTACTGGGGGTGGGTTGGGGGGGGAGGGTGCAGTCTACCTGGTGTAGCAGGGGGCCATGCTCTGGGACCCCCGTGACCCCTGTGTTGAGAGCAAGTGCTGATTGTGGTTGGTCTCTGTGTGCAGATCCGCAACGCGGCAGCCAACGTCTTGAGGGAGTGCTGGCTGCTTCACAGGAGCAGCAGAGGCAGGAAACACAGCGGAGAACACAGGAGGGACCAGAGACGACTGCTGAAGGCCATCCAAGTGTGAGTGAGACCAAGCGACAAAAACAAGCATGCACACGTACCTGAATACTGAGATTCTGAGAGCATGTTGAATTATTTGGGGAATTGTCAGATTATATTTATTTTTTTCTTAACCACTGGCAAAGATATGCACAGGTCATCAGTAGTGTGTAGAGCAGGATGCGTGCAGTGTGAGGTCATGTATCTAATGTTTATTCATGTCCATATGCACTCTCATCCACTTTATTGTTGCAGTGTGCATCGTATGGAGAGCTCTGATTGGTATAATCCTAAGATTTAAACGTGTAGGAGGAGATTTAATGTCATCAGGCGAGTCTAAAACTCTTCTTACTTTTCCTTTGCCAGATTTCGGAACGCTAGGCTCAGGCAGAGGAAGAAGATAGATCATGGTAATAAAGTGGTGGACCTCTTAAAGGTACGTGCTGGAGCAGCTCTCCGCTGGACTGTCTGTTGCTGGGTTATTATTTGTGAGCTCACTGGCGTGATTTGCTATGTTAAGCCAAGGGAACACGAGGCCACTTTCTCAGGAACAGTGGCTTGAAACCTGGTTCCTGGAGACCTAGTTTGAGGCAACTTTGCTGTATCAAAGTCTCCCCTGGTGTGCCGTGCAGTGGCCTGTGTCCCTGTCTCTGTGTGCATGCCTCATTCTGTCTCTGTGTGTGTCCCTATCTCTCTCTGTGTGTGTGTACCTATCGCTGTGTGTGTGTGTGTCTCTGCAGCTGCAGGTGATGACGTGTGTCTGTTTCTCTCTGTGTCTCTCTCACTTTGTGTGTCTCTGCAGCTGCAGGTGATGATGTGTGTGTCTCTCACTCTCTGTGTGTCTCTGCAGCTGCAGGTGATGATGTGTGTGTCTCTCACTCTCTGTGTGTCTCTGCAGCTGCAGGAGATGTGTGTCTCATTGTGTTTGTGTGTGTGTATCCCTGTCTCTCTCACTCTCTGTGTGTCTCTGCAGGTGATGTGTGTCTCATTCTGTTTGTGTGTGTGTCCCTGTCTCTCTCACTCTCCGTGTGTCTTTGCAGCTGCAGGTGATGAGTGTCTGTCACAAAGACGGCCGGAGTGGGTGGCGTCAGACCAGAAACAGAAACACAAACGACAGAGAGATGGGGTTTTGGTGAGGCTGAACGCGTGATCGCGTTCAGCATTTAATAAACAGAACAGAAAATAAAAGGTTGGAACAGACAAAAACACGGGACACGGCACTACACGCCAAAATAAAAAGACAAACAAAACGGACTACACAGTAAACAGACAGTGCACAGACAGACAAACGAAACACGGTGAGTGAGACAGTTATTCACTTTATATTTACGTTCTTTCTTATTATTTAATTTCTCCTTCTCCACACTCGTTCTCCACTCACCGAACACCTAACCTTGAGTGCAAGAAATGTGCGTCTATATATACTATGGTGCTGGGATTCAATTACTAATTAATTATTCACTTGAATCCCAGCACGTGAATTAATTCTGTGCAACCCCGTGCTCACATATTACATTTAACCAGCACGTGAAGTGATTTGTGCTCTCCTCGTGCCTAAATACAAATCTACACTTTTTAAATACACGTGAAACACAGACCCGTTTATATCCCGTGTACCAATCTATACACCAACATTAACACACGCACGCAACATACAAATGCACACAGGGACGGGGCGCATTGCCACATATACCCCCCCTTGTGCGCAGCACACATGGCCTCAACGGCCACCTCCCCCCTTAAAAATCCAGCAGTCCAGGCCAAAGTCTCGGGCTGGGAAGGGAGGCTTCAGTGGGCCCATGGCTGGCCATGCTGTCAGCACCCCTGCCGGTAGTGGCACGGCTGACAGCCTGTTGGTTTGCTCCTGCAGCGAAACTGCTGCTGGGGAAAGTGGTCTCCTGACCTCTCCCCCTGTCTTTGTAGCCGGTAGCTCCCTTTGGTGGGGCTCCGACCACAGTACTGCCGGCAGCGAAGAAGCTACAGTGGGAGCAGGTCTCCGGACCTCCCCCACGATCTCCGGCAGCGAAACTGCTGCAGTGGGAGCAGGTCTCCGGACCTCCCCCACGATCTCCGGCAGCGAAACTGCTGCAGTGGGAGCAGGTCTCCAGACCTCCCCCACGATCTCCGGCAGCGAAACTGCTGCAGTGGGAGCAGGTCTCCAGACCTCCCCCACGATCTCCGGCAGCGAAACTGCTGCAGTGGGAGCAGGTCTCCTGACCTCCCCCACGTTCTCCGGCAGCGAAACTGCTGCAGTGGGAGCAGGTCTCCTGACCTCCCCCACGATCTCCGGCAGCGAAACTGCTGCTGGGGTTGGTGGTCTCCAGACCTCCTCCCCCTTCTTTGTAGCCGGTAGCTCCCTTTTCTGGGGCTCCGGCCACCGTACTCCCTGCGGAGGTACGGGCAGCAGAGGCAGCTCCTGCTCCTCTGCTCCGGGCGGTGGCGGAGGCAGAGGCAGCTCCAGCTCCTCTGCTCCTGGCGGTGGTGGAGGCAGAGGCAGCTCCAGCTCCTCTGCTCCTGGCGGTGGTGGAGGCAGAGGCAGCTCCAGCTCCTCTGCTCCTGGTGGTGGTGGAGGCAGAGGCAGCTCCAGCTCCTCTGCTCCTGGTGGTGGTGGAGGCAGAGGCAGCTCCAGCTCCTCTGCTCCTGGCGGTGCTGGCTCCCTCTGCTGTGGCGGCTGGGCATGTGCGCGCCGTGCTGCCTTCAGCAGCATAGCGAGAGGCTGCTGGGGGACACCAGCATCCTGCCCTTCTCCCCCCCAAAAATTTTCAGGGGGTTGAGCCTGTAACCCCTCCCCTTCCGGCTCTTGGGGCTGAACCAGCAGGCATTTTCCCTCTGCTGGTGGCTTGGGTCCCAGGGCTGTGGAAGCCCTGACTTGCCTCCCTTTGGGCTGTGGACGCACCGACTCCTCCCTTTTGGGCTGTGGACGCCCCGACTCCTCCCTGTTGGGCTGTGGACGCCCCGACTCCTCCCTGTTGGGCTGTGGACGCACCGACTCCTCCCTGTTGGGCTGTGGACGCCCCGACTCCTCCCTGTTGGGCTGTGGACGTTCGGGCTCCTCCCACTCAGGCGTAGGACGTTCGGGCTCCTCCCACTCAGGCGTAGGACGTTCGGGCTCCTCCCACTCAGGCGTAGGACATTCGGGTTCCTCCCACTCAGGCGTAGGACGCTCGGGCTCCTCCCACTCAGGCGTAGGACGCTCGGGCTCCTCCCACTCAGGCGTAGGACGCTCGGGCTCCTCCCACTCAGGCGTAGGACGCTCGGGCTCCTCCCATTTGGGCTGTGGACGCTCAGGCTCCTCCCATTTGGGCTGTGGACGCTCAGGCTCCTCCCCATAACTGTGGAAGGGACAGTGGGCGAACAGGTGATCCTGGTCGCAGAGGAGGCACCCCGGCGATGGCTTGTTACATCGCCGTGGATGCCTGGCCCTTAGGCGGCACTCCTCCTCCCTGTCCTTCACCTCTTTATCCGTCTCTGCCTCCCGCTTGGGCTGTGAAGGCAAAACCAGCAGGCATTCACCCTCTGCTGGTGGAGATGGGGACAGCAGGTACTCACCCTCGGCTGGTGGAGATGGGGACAGCAGGTACTCACCCTCTGCTGGTGGAGATGGGGACAGCAGGTACTCCTCTGCTGGTGGTCCTGCTACCTGGGCTGCTGTTCCATTTATGGTTGCCTCCAGGTAGCTGAGGACAAACTCCACACCTTCCTCCAAGGTGTTTGGGGTGTGTTCCTCCTGATATGCCTCCCATCTCTCACTGTCCATCATCCACAGGGCCCGGACGACTATGGGCAGAGACTGGGCCTCCAGCCCAGCATTTTCTAGGAACCAGCCCCGCAGTTTGATGGCGTCTTCTGCCATTGACTTTTTTTTTTTTTTTAATCCAGACCCCTCCTGGTCTGACGCTTGGAGGCGCGGCTATCCCACGATGACACCACGTGTCACAAAGACGGCCGGAGTGGGTGGCGTCAGACCAGAAACAGAAACACAAACGACAGAGAGATGGGGTTTTGGTGAGGCTGAACGCGTGATCGCGTTCAGCATTTAATAAACAGAACAGAAAATAAAAGGTTGGAACAGACAAAAACACGGGACACGGACACGCCAAAATAAAAAGACAAACAAAACGGACTACACAGTAAACAGACAGTGCACAGACAGACAAACGAAACACGGTGAGTGAGACAGTTATTCACTTTATATTTACGTTCTTTCTTATTATTTAATTTCTCCTTCTCCACACTCGTTCTCCACTCACCGAACACCTAACCTTGAGTGCAAGAAATGTGCGTCTATATATACTATGGTGCTGGGATTCAATTACTAATTAATTATTCACTTGAATCCCAGCACGTGAATTAATTCTGTGCAACCCCGTGCTCACATATTACATTTAACCAGCACGTGAAGTGATTTGTGCTCTCCTCGTGCCTAAATACAAATCTACACTTTTTAAATACACGTGAAACACAGACCCGTTTATATCCCGTGTACCAATGACTATACACCAACATTAACACACGCACGCAACATACAAATGCACACAGGGACGGGGCGCATTGCCACAGTGTCACATTCTGTTTGTGTGTGTGTCCCTGTCTCTCTCACTCTCTGTGTGTCTTTGCAGCTGCAGGTGTTGTGTGTCTCATTCTGTTTGTGTGTGTGTGTGTCCCTGTCTCTCTCACTCTCCGTGTGTCTCTGCAGGTGATGTGTGTCTCATTCTGTTTGTGTGTGTGTCCCTGTCTCTTTCACTCTCTGTGTGTCTCTGCAGCTGCAGGTGATGTGTGTCTCATTCTGTTTGTGTGTGTGTCCCTGTCTCTCTCACTCTCCGTGTGTCTTTGCAGCTGCAGGTGATGTGTGTCTCATTCTGTTTGTGTGTGTGTGCCTCTCTCACTCTCCGTGTGTCTCTGCAGCTGCAGGTGATGATGTTTGTCTGTTTCTCTCTGTGTGTCTCAGCACCTGCAGAGGATAACGTGTGATCTCAGTGTGAACTGGAGCAACTCGTACAAGGAGCTGGAGCAGAGGATCAACTCCTTGGAGCAGAAGATGGATGCGCTGAGAATAGCCTTCCATGACATATCGCAGCCCCTCTCCAGAGCCGTGCAGCACAGAGCAGAGGACTACATCCTCACGTAGAGCCCTGCGTGAGGGGCTGGGGCTGGGAGGGTGAGTGGCTGGGGCTGGGGCTGGGGCTGGGAGGGTGAGGGGCTTGGAGAGTCAGGGACTGGGAAACTGGGTGCCAAGGTGTCTGAGCATCTGGATTCAGGGTCCCTAGCAATGGGAGACCAGGTCATTTCACCATGAACAACAGGGATGAAAATAAAACTTCTATTCCATAGCAGTTTCACCTAATCCAGGTTTTACTATGAGCTAAATTAGCCACAGTATGTCTAGGTAACAAGCTCAGGTGTATCTTATTAAACTCTTAGTGAAACCAGGAATGGATCACACTGCTGTGCAACGGGAGTCTGATTCCCAGCCCTGTAGATAGACTTTGATTGAAGGAGGTTTGTATCTGATTTTATAGTGAAGAAAGCTACAGTATGTTGGTGGTAACTGTGGGATGTTTAGACAGAAAGATCAGGGTTGGGAATCAGACTCCTATTGCACAGCAGTGTCGACCATTCCAGGTTTTACTGCTACCAGCTTGATCAGCCTAGTGTGTCTAGGTAACAAGCTCAGGTGTGTCTTATTATTAAACTCCTAGTGAAACCAGGAATGGATCACACTGCTGTGCAACGGGAGTCTTATTTCCATCTCATTTTCTTTTTCTTAGCCTGTGATATCTGAGCAGATCTCAATCCGAGTGCTTCAATACATGTTTTATGCAGTACTCCGTGAGAGAGAATTAAAAAGAAGCTCTCTATCCAAGGCGAATCAGGGTCTAACAGGAAACTCAATCACTAGAAACACTGAACAAAGCAAAATGATATAGCAAAATCGATAAACAGACTAACTCGCTATTTTCATAATTACCTAACAGATTAACACATTTGATATGATTGATTAATAAATTAATAAACTGATATTATTAATGATCTTTCCTCCTCTGCACAGGTGTCTGTCTCCAGCCACCCGTCTGTCTGCCTGTCTGTCCAACAAGACTCTTGTTGACCAGGAATAGTTGGACCAGAGCAGCTGTTATTCTATTCTCCAAACACCAGGGGGCAGACTACAGCTTGTGAACAGCCACGGGACTCTGTGGTAAAGAAACTCAGGAAGGCCATGTGCCTTTTTTAACAAGCAAATCAAATGATTTTTTAAAATCTTTTTTCTTTAAGAACGCAAACTGTGACGTGAACAATTAGGGTTGATCTGGGGTGCATTTCCACGCTATGACCAGGTCATCTGGTTGTGTGTTTTCGTGATCAGGTCACTAGACCTAGAACTAGCGGTCACGGGTCCACTGAACCAGTGAACTCGGTCTGTGGCACGGCTCATGGTTGTAAACAGCGTCATGTGCACCTATCTGTGCTCTGAGGTCATCCGATTCTGGCCTTCTAGCTATTCCAAAGACTAAGACAAAGGGCGAAAGAGCTTTTAGCTATAATGCACCGAGATTGTGGAGTACATAGATTGCCATCTGATATCAGGGAAGCTCGAGTCACTAAGCTTGAGGTTAAAAACTCATTTTTTTAGATTAGCTTTTGAATCCTGATTTTGTGTCTCAATCTATTAATATTGTCATTTTACTCTTCTCTTTTTATTAATGGTATTTTCATGTTTTTCCTTCACTGTGTTTCTGTTGCTTTTAATTATTGAATTGTTCCTTAGTAACTGTTCTCTTGCTAATCTTCTTATTAATTGTACCATGTTTTCTGTTGTCTTTGTTTAATTTTACTGCATTCTTGTTTTCGATTTTACTGTATTGTAAATTGCTTTTGGGACACTGGTGTGAAAGGCGCTATATAAATAAATAAACTTTAAACTTTAACCAGAGGCATTGTGGGATTGAGGTTTCCTGTCAAGGTGGCATCGCAAGTTTGCAACTTGTCTCTGTAACCTTTTCTGAAAAAGATGGACAACAAACATGTACTGAAGTGCAGGGAAGATGTATTGAAGGTGGGTTTAAGGTCCTGTGAAGCATTGTTTGATATACCCCAAAAATAAGCACATTTCATTTGCAGTTTACTGCACATATAACACAATAACAGGTACATTTCATAGGCTGAGTGGAGGCGATTGTGTGAATATGTTTAATATTTTAATGTCAGATGGTTTGTGTAGATTATAAAGTCATGTATAATAATGGGGCTGATATATATATATATATATATATATATATATATATATATATATATATATACACACACACACACATACACACACACATTAGGCTAAAAATGATTAATTGCTCTAAGTAAATGTTGATCACAAATTTTAAAAAATTGAAATACAATTAAAGCACCTGGAACAAACTACCTATAGTCCATATGCATTGCAATGCAGTTAACACGTTTGCTTAGAGACGTCTACAGATATATTTTGCATGATTTGTTGGTATAGAACTTGTAACAGACATATGTATGACATTAGTTAAATTCATCACCATTGATAGAGGATGTGCCTGTTTCTCTGCTTTAATTAAACTCATCACCATTGATAGAGGATGTGCCTGTTTCTCTGCTTTAATTAAAGTCATCACCATTGATAGAGGATGTGCCTGTTTCTCTGCTTTAATTAAAGTCATAGCCATTGATAGATGATGTGCCTGTTTCTCTGCTTTAATTAAAGTCATCACCATTGATAGATGATGTGCCTGTTTCTCTGCTTTAATTAAACTCATCACCATTGATAGAGGATGTGCCTGTTTCTCTGCTTCTCAGCTGTCTGGTAAAACCTGGATATTTTATTCCAACAGAAATCCAGTAAAAAATACAATAAATGAATAAAACAAAGAGAAGCTGTGGTGTCTTGTTACTGTTATATTGTACGCTGACAAAAACAGTATAATAGCGCTATGTAACACTCGTCTTTATTGTTACATAATTCCATATCTCACTCAAATGAATCAATAGACTGAACAGGATTGTTGGCAAACATGATGACTGCGTATATTTTAAACAATTTGTTTAACAGATTCCACACGGCCATTTCAGTAAGGCTGTCATATCACAGGAGTAGTGTTGTTAATGGCACTCTGTACATTCATTATATACATGACATTTTAAAATAAGAATTCTACAGACCTTGCAAAGCAAAATCAAACCAGCTCTTCTAAGTGTGTTTCTATTTTGCTTTCAAGGACACTTCTTCTTCTGCAGTAATAACTCAAGAGCTGAGCTATTTTTCAATGAACTGTGATGGAAATTCAAAAGGAATTCAAAAGGTTTTCAGATTGTGTTTCCAGACAAACCTAAATGGGTCGGTTTGGAAACCAATCATAAGTGAGAAGATCCTTTAACAACTTTTACCTGGTCCTTCAACTTACAGTTTAATATTGATTTTCTTAGTCATGTGTCAGACACACACACACACACACACACACACACACACACATACATACATGCTGTAACAGGGTGGTTGAGGGTAGATGTATTAGCCTACGGCTGGATAGGGTCTTATTCCCTCAGGCACTCTCTTAAACCCTAGTAGGTAGATGTAGTACCAGTGGGCTGACCACTAGGAGGCACTGTTCTGCAACTTGGTGGTTCTATGCAACACAGCACACACACAGATACATACACTCTCACACACACCCTTGGAATCCAGATTTCATTGGAGACAGACAAGCTAATGAAAAGAAAGTACATTACTGTTTATTAAACCTTTTGGATGATACAGATTCACAGGACCAAACATAGTGTACAAAACACTCCTGAATGATTTGAGTTATTTATTTATTTTATTATTGTTAAATCAAGTTATCAATATATATTTAAAACACATTGTTATATTTCTAATGATATAATAACAACTCAAGTTTACTTCCCACCCCCACCTCCCCTATTTCATTCCTGTGGTCATCCACCAATCTATATTCATTTCAAACACTCCTGAATGTGGATAAGAAGAAAACAGAGGAAACAGCGACATCTAGTGGAGAACAAAAAACAGACACAAGCAGACAGCAATCATGTACTGTGTGATTAGAAACAACACGTCTATTAATATCAGTCTCCTGTCAGATCACAGATAATAGGATAACAGGATTGATGTCACCAATCTCAATCAGGATTTAATAAGACTACCTACTGGTTTGAATTCATTGGAAAGAGGGTTTCTTCTTGGAAATAAAGTTGCAGTCGTCATTATTTATTACTCCTCAAACGGTAGATGAAGCAAGATAGATTCAATGTAACGTTATAATATAATGGGGAGAGTGGATTGTAACAGTGTAGAAATATGTAGGAAACGACTTCCATAAAATCCATGATACTGAATGAAATAACGTTTCACATCCTGTGTAAAAATACAGGAAGGAATCTCAGTCATGTCATTTATGAGATCCATGGAAATGTCTTCTTTCTTGTGATGATATTTTACTCACGTTATTATTAAAATAAGCAAACAATTATAATATAAACTTTGAACTGCCTGATGAGTTGACCCGATGCATCTAATTAAATGCTTCTTAGGGTAATTATCCGAAAGTTCTCAGAAATACAATTAAATAATTAAACAAAAATAATAACACAAGGAAAAGACATAAGAACATAAGAACGTTTTTAAACGAGAGGTGGCCCCATTCAGCCCATCTTGCTTGTTTGGTCGTTAGTAGCTTATTGATCCCAGAATCTCATCAAGAAGCTTCTTGAAGAATCCCAGGGTGTCAGCTTCAACAACATTACTGGGGAGTTGGTTCCAGACCCTCACAGTTCTCTGCATAAAAAAGTGCCTCCTATTTTCTGTTCTGAATGCCCCTTTATCTAATCTCCATTTGTGACCCCTGGTCCTTGTTTCTTTTTTCAGGTCAAAAAAGTCCCCTGGGTCGACATTGTCTATACCTTTTAGGATTTTGAATGTTTGAATCAGATCACCACATAGTCTTCTTTGTTCAAGACTGAATAGATTCAGTTATTTTAGCCTGTCTGCATTCACCATGCCTTTTAAACCCGGGATAATTCTGGTTGCTCTTCTTTGCACTCTTTCTAGAGCAGCAATATCCTTTTTGTAACGAGGTGACCAGAACTGAACACAATATTCTAGGTGAGGTCTTACTAATGCATTGTAGTGTTTTAACATTACTTCCCTTGATTTAAATTCAACACTTCTCACAATATATCCAAGCATCTTGTTGGCCTTTTTTATAGCTTTCCCACATTGTGTAGATGAAGAAATTTCGGAGTCAACATGAACTCCTAGGTCTTTTTCATAGATTCCTTATTCAATTTCAGTATCTCCTATATGATATTTATAATGCACATTTTTCTCTATTACATGTCATTTGCCATGTGTCTGCCCAGTTCTGAATGCTGTCTAGGTCATTTTGAATGACCTTTCCTGCTGCAACAGTGTTTGCCACTCCTCCTATTTTTGTGTCGCATGCAAATTTAAGAAGTTTGCTTACTATACCAGAATCTAAATCATTAATGTAGATTAGGAATAGCAGAGGACCTAATACTGATCCCTGTGGTACGCCACTGGTTACCTCACTCCATTTTGAGGTTTCTCCTCTAATCAGTACTTTCTGTTTTCTACCTGTTAACCACTCCCTAATCCATGTGCATGCATTTCCTTGAATCCCTACTGCGTTCAGTTTGAGAATTAATCTTTTATGCAGGACTTTGTCAAAAGCTTTCTGGAAATCTAAATAGACCATGTCGTATGCTTTGCAGTTATCCATTTTCAATGTTGCATCCTCAAAAAAGTCAAGTAGGTTAGTTAGACATGATCTCCCTTTCCCAAAACCATGCTGGCTGTCTCCCAGGATATTGTTACCATATAGGTAATTTTCTATTTTGGATCTTATTATAGTTTCCATAAGTTTACATATAATAGAAGTCAGGCTTACTGGTCTGTAGTTACCTGGTTCGGTTTTGTCTCCCTTTTTGTGGATCGGTATTACGTTTGCTATTTTCCAGTCTGTTGGTACAACCCCTGTGTCAAGAGACTGTTGCATGATCTTGGTTAGCGGTTTGTAAATAACTTCTTTCATTTCTTTGAGTACTATTGGGAGGATCTCATCTGGCCCGGGGGATTTGTTTATTTTAAGAGCTCCTAGTCCCTTTAACACTTCTGCCTCTGTTATGCTAAAGTTATTTAAAATTGGATAGGAACAGGTCGACATGTGGGGCATGTTGTCCGCGTCCTCCTTTGTAAAAACCTGTGAAAAGTAATCATTTAATATATTTGCTATTTTTTTTTCTTCATCTATGATTTTGCCATTTGTGTCTCTTAGACATTTAACCTCCTCTTTTTAATTTATGTCAGTTTAATTTATATGTGGAAAAGGGCTTGTTTTCTGTGCTTTCTGGAGTTGTTAAATTTGATTATTATTATTATTATTATTATTATTATTATTATTATTATTATTATTATTATTAGTTTATTTAGCAGATGCCTTTACCCAAGGCGACTTACAGAGACTAGGGTGTGTGAACTATGCATCAGCTGCAGAGTCACTTCCAACTACGTCTCACCCGAAAGACGGAGCACAAGGAGGTCAAGTGACTTGCTCAGAGTCACACAATGAATCAGCGGCTGAGGTGGGATTTGAACCGGGATCGCCTGGTTACACGCCCTTTTCTTTAACCACTGGACCACACAGTCTCCTATGATTGCTTACAGACAGTTGCTCAGTTGAGAGTTGCTGCCTGCTAGGTTTGGTTCAGAGGAAGGGCAGCGAGTGATTGGCTGTGCCAGTCCTCAATCAGCAGATGGGCGGGTCTCGACTGAGTGTCTAGGCGGCTGCAACACCATGCTGCACACAGTGGCGCTGGATACACTCAGGAGATGAGCGTCCGCTGTGCAGGAACCACAGCTATGCAAAACTTGAGCTGCAACATGGTGCTTGTGAAGGCAATGCCCAGGCGAGGCCGTATGAAACAGCAGGAGTCGTCATATGAATACCGGCTCATCAGTATGTTATTTTAGGGGATATTGATCCCAGGTAATCTATAGCGAGGGTTACGTAGTGCCTTTGGCCATTGTACAGTTTCTTGTACGTGTCCTCTGTGCGTTACTATCACTGGTAGCGTCACATAACCCGTTTGCTTACTTTTCTGTTCTGTGTGTGTATAAAGCCTGCACATACAGATGTGCTCAAATTTGTTGGTACCCTTACAGCTCATTGAAATAATGCTTCATTCCTCCTGAAAATTGATGAAATTAAAAGCTATTTTATCATGTATACTTGCATGCCTTTGGTATGTCATAGAATAAAGCAAAGAGGCTGTGAAAAGAGATGAATTATTGCTTATTCTACAAAGATATTCTAAAATGGCCTGGACACATTTGTTGGTACCCCTTAGAAAAGGTAATACATAATTGGATTATACAGTGCCTTGCGAAAGTATTCGGCCCCCTTGAACTTTGCGACCTTTTGCCACATTTCAGGCTTCAAACATAAAGATATGAAACTGTAATTTTTTGTGAAGAATCAACAACAAGTGGGACACAATCATGAAGTGGAACGAAATTTATTGGATATTTCAAACTTTTTTAACAAATAAAAAACTGAAAAATTGGGCGTGCAAAATTATTCAGCCCCCTTAAGTTAATACTTTGTAGCGCCACCTTTTGCTGCGATTACAGCTGTAAGTCGCTTGGGGTATGTCTCTATCAGTTTTGCACATCGAGAGACTGAAATTTTTGCCCATTCCTCCTTGCAAAACAGCTCGAGCTCAGTGAGGTTGGATGGAGAGCATTTGTGAACAGCAGTTTTCAGTTCTTTCCACATATTCTCGATTGGATTCAGGTCTGGACTTTGACTTGGCCATTCTAACACCTGGATATGTTTATTTGTGAACCATTCCATTGTAGATTTTGCTTTATGTTTTGGATCATTGTCTTGTTGGAAGACAAATCTCCGTCCCAGTCTCAGGTCTTTTGCAGACTCCATCAGGTTTTCTTCCAGAATGGTCCTTTATTTGGCTCCATCCATCTTCCCATCAATTTTAACCATGTTCCCTGTCCCTGCTGAAGAAAAGCAGGCCCAAACCATGATGCTGCCACCACCATGTTTGACAGTGGGGATGGTGTGTTCAGGGTGATGAGCTGTGTTGCTTTTACGCCAAACATAACGTTTTGCATTGTTGCCAAAAAGTTCGATTTTGGTTTCATCTGACCAGAGCACCTTCTTCCACATGTTTGGTGTGTCTCCCAGGTGGCTTGTGGCAAACTGTAAACGACACTTTTTATGGATATCTTTAAGAAATGGCTTTCTTCTTGCCACTCTTCCATAAAGGCCAGATTTGTGCAGTATACGACTGATTGTTGTCCTATGGACAGAGTCTCCCACCTCAGCTGTAGAACCAGAGTGATCATGGGCCTCTTGGCTGCATCTCTGATCAGTCTTCTCCTTGTATGAGCTGAAAGTTTAGAGGGACGGCCAGGTCTTGGTAGATTTGCAGTTGTCTGATACTCCTTCCATTTCAATATTATCGCTTGCACAGTGCTCCTTGGGATGTTTAAAGCTTGGGAAATCTTTTTGTATCCAAATCCGGCTTTAAACTTCTCCACAACAGTATCTCGGACCTGCCTGGTGTGTTCCTTGTTCTTCATGATGCTCTCTGCGCTTTAAACGGACCTCTGAGACTATCACAGTGCAGGTGCATTTATATGGAGACTTGATTACACACAGGTGGATTCTATTTATCATCATTAGTCATTTAGGTCAACATTGGATCATTCAGAGATCCTCACTGAACTTCTGGAGAGAGTTTGCTGCACTGAAAGTAAAGGGGCTGAATAATTTTGCACGCCCCATTTTTCAGTTTTTTATTTGTTAAACAAGTTTGAAATATCCAATAAATTTCATTCCACTTCATGATTGTGTCCCACTTGTTGTTGATTCTTCACAAAAAATTACAGTTTCATATCTTTATGTTTGAAGCCTGAAATGTGGCAAAAGGTCGCAAAGTTCAAGGAGGCCGAATACTTTCGCAAGGCACTGTAGTGATATTTCAAACTAATTAGTTTCTTTAATTAGTATCACACATGTCTCCAATCTTGTAATCAGTCATTCAGCCTATTTAAATGGAGAAAAGTAGTCACTGTGCGGTTTGGTATCATTGTGTGCACCACACTGAACATGGACCAGAGAAAGCAAAGGAGAGAGTTGTCTGAGGAGATCAGAAAGAAAATAATAGACAAGCATGGTAAAGGTAAAGGCTACAAGACCATCTCCAAGCAGCTTGATGTCCCTGTGACAACAGTTGCAAATATTATTAAGAAGTTTAAGGTCCATGGAACTGTAGCCAACCTCCCTGGGCGCGGCCGCAAGAGGAAAATCGACCCCAGATTGAACAGAAGGATAGTGCGAATGGTAGAAAAAGAACCAAGGATAACTGCCAAAGAGATACAAGCTGAACTCCAAGGTGAAGGTACGTCAGTTTCTGATCGCACCATCCGTCGCTTTTTGAGCGAAAGTGGGCTCCATGGATGAAGACCCAGGAGGACTCCACTTTTGACAGAAAAACATAAAAAAGCCAGACTGGAATTTGCTAAAATGCATATTGACAAGCCACAATCCTTCTGGGAGAATGTCCTTTGGACAGATGAGTCAAAACTGGAGCTTTTTGGCAAGTCACATCAGCTCTATGTTCACAGACGAAAAAATGAAGCTTTCAAAGAAAAGAACACCATACCTACAGTGAAACATGGAGGAGGCTCGGTTATGTTTTGGGGCTGCTTTGCTGCGACTGGCACAGGGTGCCTTGAATCTGTGCAGGGCACAATGAAATCTCAAGACTATCAAGGCATTCTAGAGTGAAACGTACTGCCCAGTGTCAGAAAGCTCTGTCTCAGTCGCAGGTCATGGGTCCTCCAACAGGATAATGACCCAAAACACACAGCTAAAAGCACCCAACAATGGAGTAGAACAAAACATTGGACTATTCTGAAGTGGCCTTCTATGAGTCCTGATCTGAATCCTATCGAACATCTATGGAAAGAGCTGAAACTTGCAGTCTGGAGAAGGCACCCATCAAACCTGAGACAGCTGGAGCAGTTTGCTCAGGAAGAGTGGGCCAAACTACCTGTTAACTGGTGCAGAAGTCTCATTGAGAGCTACAGAAAACGTTTGATTGCAGTGATTGCCTCTAAAGGTTGTGCAACAAAATATTAGGTTAGCGGTCCCGTCATTTTTGTCCATACCATTTTCATTTGTTTTCTTATTTACAATATTATGTTGAATAAAAAATCAAAAGCAAAGTCTGATTTCTATTAAATATGGAATAAACAATGGTGGATGCCGTATTATCTGAAAATGGATTCATCATGTAGCATAAGAATACCATGTACTTTGAATGGTTTAGAAAAGTATGTTTTCATGTAACAGACAGAAAGTAGAATTTGAAATGTCCTAATACCACATTTTCCATTAACACGGTGTTTTGGAGGACCGATTCTTGTGTAAAAACATTTATAGCTGCACCATAAAAACAGCATTGCGTTGCCTTGACAAATAATGTATTAATGTAATATGAATTATCACATCTATCAAAACACATGCGACACATTAGAAGCCACTATATATTGTAAGATAGCGGGTTGTGAGAGACAGCAGGGAGGGGGTTAAAACCTCCCTGCAAAAGAAACATGTGAGAATGCACTTTTTGGTTTATTGTTTAAATTTAATTGTTTAATTGTTTTATTAATGATCATCCGCACCTGGGCGTTATTGGTGAATTAGACCCAGGTGTGGGGTTTAAAAGGAGAGCAGGCAGTCTGCTCGAGGCTGCTGAGGAGAAGGAGGCAGAAAGGTGTGCTCTGCTTCCTGGCAGTCGTGAGGTAAAGTGCTGTTTCAAACCAGTGTGTTTTGTGAGGACGGGGAAACAGCGTAGCTGTCCCGTGTTAGTCAGGGAGTTCCTGGGTGTTAGTTAGTGCTCGTACAGAGCTAGGTGTTTGTTTTGTATTTCGTTTATTAAACATAGCGCACCAGCGCTTAAAAATCAATTTCTGTCGTGTTGGGTCTATTTTTAAAGGGGCAACGAACCCGAGAGTGGTGCAATCCTTTACAATATATATATATATATATATATATATATATATATATATATAGGGCAGCTGGCTCTCAGCTAATATATTATTTTAAAATTAATATATTTATTATGAACTTATTTTCAAACTAGGCACTTTGGAGCCATTTGGAATGAACATTCTATTCTGAGGTCATTATCATCAATATTCTGGAATTTTGTTTAGTAGACTACTTGTTTGTTTTTTATCAACTTCTTAAAGCACTGTATTTTTTGTATTCAGCCGAAACGTCCTGATAATCTTGTCCTTTTTTCCACTCTGCTCAGCGGGTAAGTTCCAGTCTTTGGCTCTGGGGCTGTTTAAAAACAAAGATACTGTGGATTTTTAGTGTCCTGTCTTCATTTCTTTTTTCTTTAGTATAGTATGCACTTCCGATGATAATAAAAATAAGTTTGAATTACAGCACCTGAATGATGTTGACGTAGTTGATTTTCATTGGTTAATTTGCCTTGCTATGGTGCACACACCACTACGTGTGCGTACCTAAATTCAACGGTACTGTTGAGCGTTGACTCAACAAAAACGTCACTATTGTCACAACACTTCCGGGTATTTAGGAACACTTCGTTGCACTCCTAAACTAAACAGTAACATTTAAAATGAATGATTCTGCATATCGGCCTGCAGCTTCTAAAAAGAATCCTACAAAATCTTAAATACAAGTTTGTATTAAATATGCTGCATTACTTTGTTTATATTGTGAAACGATTGACCCTCGCTCGAGTTCGTTGCCCCTTTAAAAATACGACCCAGAACACAGAAGTGGATTTTTCCAGCGCTGACGCGCTATTTTTTTTTTAATGAACACAAAACAAAACAATCAAAATAAACACCTAGCTCCTCTTGGAGCACTAACTCAACCTTCAGGAAACCCTTCCTAACACGGGACAGCTAAGCTGTTTTCCCGTCTTCACAAAACCCAGGTTTAACACCGCACTTACTCTTTTTCTCTCTCTTCCTCTGGCTACTCGGAGACAGCGCACCTCTCTGCCTCCTTCCATTCAGCAGCCCCGAGCAGACTGCTTGCTCTCCTTTTAAATTCCCGCACCTGAGTCTAATTTTTAATAACGCCCAGGTGCGGATAATAATTAATAATCAAACAATTAAACAAAACAATAAGCAAATTAAATGAAACCAAAAGGTGCATTCCCACATGTTTTTTTTTTCTTGCAGGGAGGTTTTAACCCCCTCCCTGCCGTCTCTCACAACCCGCTATATTACAATATATATATATATATATATATATATATATATATATATATATATATATATATATATATATAATATCCCTGAGCAAGGTACTTTACCTAAATTTAAAAAAAAAAAAACCTGTATGAATGGCTAATTGTAAGTAAAAATAATGTGATATCTTTTAACAATGTAAGTCGCCCTACTAAGAAATAAAATAATAATATGGTGTTTCATTATTTGTATTGTTTTCCACATTGCCAATGATGTACCCACACTTTATGATAGAGTGTCCTTTGTGATAAAAGAATAAGCAGATATCAAGCTTCTATGTTTATGAACTGTATTGATATCAAAAGAAAGACTCAACAGCAGCGGTCTGCAGCTTCACTTAGTGGTTATACTGAAAACCTGGAACTGGAGCACAGCACTACACAACAAAACAGACCACTTCAAAACACGGACATCAGCTTTCTCCAAACAAGAAACTCTACTTCAATACAGATGACAGACTACTACACCTGCAGCTGATCTGAACACAATTTGAAGAATAAAGATGCCTAATGCATACAATTTAACTATAATCCTGAATTGATAATGAAAAAAGAGCCCTCACTGGCCCTCACTGACATGCAAAGTCAAACACATTTAAAAATAACAGTGACAAAAGCAAAGAAAAAAGGGAACTTCAAGAATTATAATTAGACATAGCCGGAAGAGAGAAAGCAGAGGATATGTGCAGCTCTGCAGTTCAGCTGGATTGTGACCCTTCAGTCCTGCAGAATCTCTCAACCTGGACTCTGAGATGCTGAGGTTCCTGCTGATCACCTGCTTCTGTGAGTCTCCTCTGATTTCACCTTGAGGGAGGGAGAAGGGAGGCAGGGGTTCCAATGGTCTAGTTGTGCTCCATGCAGAAAATATTAATATAAACTTTATATAACTTTTGGGGAAAAATAAAAAAACACTTGGGTATGAGCCCGAGGTCTCCAATCCTTGTCCTGAAGGGCAGATGTCCCTCCTGAGTTCTGTTCCAACTGTGCTCTAAATTACTTAAGTGGACTAATTATTTCTTCAATTAAGTCATTTAGGGCATAATTGAAACAAAAGCCAGGAGGGACACTGAGGGGAGTGTGTTCAAAACCTCCTCATTTTATATCCTTGAAATATTTGTTTAAAATGGAAAAAAAACACTCCGATTAGGCAAATTACTAGATAAATTTAGGGTTCAATTAAGTAATTGAGAGCTCATTTGGAACAAAAACCAGCAGACACTGACAGGGGTCCCCAGGACCAGGGGCTGGTTTCTTTATGCACTTACGGTGGTGTATTGGGCAAGTATGCTGTCAGAAGAAGATTATACGACAGAAGTAGCGTTTCTATACAACGTTGTTCATGCTACCTGATCGTATTACTTGCCGAATGCTATTGACACCAACTCACTTGGTGTATAAATACGAGGGGTAGATCTCCATGTAATATCCTGCTTTGACCTTTCAGAAACATGGCTGCTCTAATGCATGCAGTGTATTTAAGGCAAAGACAGGGATATTTACAATGAAAGCATCGGCTCATAGGAATTTTAATAGAAGATATGTGCACAGTATTTTTGACACGGTTTTGGAGGAACATTTGAAGAGGGAGGATATCCAGAATCGTTTTACATTTCTTGAACCGTTTGTTCACCGGCAAACAAAGAGACATTGAGCTCTATCAACAGCAGTGCAATTGTTAGTCAGTCACTAAAAGAACTCATTCTGTTAGCAATGCTCTGTCGTACATTTTTTTCTTTTTTGAGATACTTGTTATGCAATTGTTAAGTTTGGAAAAGTACAAATCTCTATTAATTTGAACTTCTTCTAGAAGGACAGCCAACAACTTTCCTTGTTACTATATATATATATAGTGGCTTCTAATGTGTCGCATGTGTTTTGATAGATGTGATAATTCGTATTACATTTAGACATTATTTGTCAAGGCAACGCAATGCTGTTTTTATGGTGCAGCTATATCCTCCTGAGACCCAGCCATTGACTCAATTTTCAGGTAATATGGCATTACTGGCTGACCTGGCGGACACCGATACCGATTCGAGTGACTTATAGGGCAGCAGTGTGGAGCAGTGGTTAGGGCTCTGGAGGGTCATGGGTTCAATCCCAGGTGGGGGACACTGCTGCTGTACCCTTGAGCAAGGTACTTTACCTAGATTGCTCCAGTAAAAACCCAACTGTGTAAATGGGTAATTGTATGTAAAAATAATGTGATATCTTGTAACAATTGTAAGTCGCCCTGGATAAGGGTGTCTGCTAAGAAATAAATAATAATAATTATAGAAACTGGTGATAACCGATCGCATTAGCAGGTGATAAGTGGTGGAAAGACCAATCATATTTGAACTTACAATCACGCAATATAGAAACGAGCGCCAGGATTGAGAAGCACTGGTCCATTAGAGGCTGATCACAACTGACTTTGTCTTCAATATTTACCAACAGGAGTAATTTAATACACAATTTAGATTTATTTTTTAAAAGCTAATTCATGCCTCTTCATAAAATTGCAGTTTTTTTCTTCACATTCTTTGAAATAGTCTCTTATATTAAGACAAATTCAGATGCTTGTATTCTTAGTATATCATTTATGTACTTTGTAAAAGATATTCAGTATACTGTGCATTTATTATACAGCATATTCATATTGTAATTACGTAGTATATTGTCGATACATTATAATGTATAATACTGTAGGCTAGATGTTTAGTAAATATATTGAATAATCTAATCATGCGTTAGATCTGTACTGAAGCTGTCTCTGTTTCTTCCAGGTCATCTCTTTGGAAAGCAGAACACATTTCCAGTAGCAGGTAGGTATCTTTCACTGTTTCCAAGCAGATCAGGTCATGTTACTGAAATGCTGAAAAACTGCATTGAACTTTATAAAGAAATGTGATCACTTGTTACAAAACCATAGTGAAGCCATCAGTGCATCTTCAATATAAAAATCATGGTAACACGTTACATTGGACTGTATTCATCAAGGGTTTTACAGAAATTCGCTATTTCTGACACTTTTTCTAAAGAGGATAAGCAGTAAAATGAATGAAAAATTACTTACTTACACACATCATCTTTAAATCAAACTGTACCCGCTGTGACGTACGCATGTTAACTCTCATTTGCATTTTATTCAAGTTTAAACAAATGTCGGAAATAGAGAATTTGTCTAAAAACCCTTGATGAATATTGGCCATTGTACCTGTAATTACTGTGTATTTACATAGTAGTTGCTTTGTAGATACATATGTACCTATACATAAAATTCCAATGGTATTATGCATATGCAATCAATATGTAAACACAAAGCCCAGAACTCACTGCACGATGCCATGGTTGCGTCTCCCTCGGGGAGGTCGCGTCGCATACATACACACATTATTAAATTCGACAAATGGGCACCACAGCTGACAAGTATATATGGAGCGCCATTTGTGCCAAAACTATCCAGCCATTAATTTGTCAATTTGTTTGTCAATTCATGAATTCGTCCATTTGTCCAGCAATTTGCATTGTGCTTGATGCATTTTTTTAACATTTCACAACATTTCTTACTCCTCCATTGACTCTCCATAGAATTTTTTTTTTTTGCCGAGCGCTCTGTATATACCACAATGCTTTGCGCGCAGTGAGACGGAAGTCTCCATTGAAAATCAGCTGAGTCGAATATCTTGTTCAATAGAATATCTTTGGAAACGCCCTTCTAATAAACTGTAATATTATTAACTGAGACAGTTTTAAGTGATGCTGGATTTTAATTGGTTAAAATATTAGTGTGTGCTCCCATTGGCTAGAAAGGTTGCAGTGTTTTCGGCACAGTGTGAGATTGACAGTTGGAAGTTTGTCTGTTTGTTGGGAAGTTTGCAGGGAAGTTCGTCTGGTTGATTGGAAATTTGCAGGTCAATATGGGAGGTGAAAGTAACAAAAATTAAATAATGAATGACAATTCATTAAATGTTAAATTTAAGCAAGTATCGAATATTGAATTTTGGCATCAAATAATAAATACTAGCATTAAATATTAAATTCATGTATCAAATGTTAAATTTTAACATCAAATAATAAATTCAACATTGAATATTAAATGCAAGTATTGAATGTTAAATACAACCATTGAATGTTAAACGCAACAGTTGAATGTTAAAAACTAGCATCAAACATTAAATATGAGCTTTATCCATTCGATGTGCCTTTTATCCTTTCGCTGTGCACTTTGTCATTCGATGTGGTTTTTATCCATTCGATGCATGCACTTGCAAACTGTCAATCAATCCCATCCGCCCCGCCCATTCCCACCCCTTCCACATCGGGAAGATAGGTGTTCCTCCTTGTTACCTGTTAACCTGTTCAGCCAATGAGAGGCTTCGATTTTTAAACTGAAGTACGGTAGCTGTCTTACGGTAGCTGTCCTAATGGAAGAAGCGTGCGGTCGTTTATTTATTTTTAAAACTGCAATGCAGTAGAAAAGAGACACTCGACAGCAAGCTGGAGTGTTGTCTTTTTTTTTTTTACTGACAGTAAAATCAATAGTAATCGGCAGCCTGTAGGGGTGCTAGGCTGCGCACACCGAGTGGGCATATTGAGGTCGCACAGCCCTCGAGTCAACAGCGGTTGCAGAGCAAGGCTGGACTCGCTGGAGGGTCGTGCCTCCCTTCTCTCCTTTTTGTTTTAAACAGCTGCAAAGAGCAGTGGAAAAACAGAAGGAACGTGTATCAAGCTGCAGAGGTTGGAAAGCAGGCTGCAATCACTGAGAGATGTAGGCTGATGATGGAGGGGAGGGGTCTATCGGAGGGGGCTATCGGCAGCTTTGATATAAAAAGCTCAGCGAATACATAACAAGCAGGCATATCCCAGAAGTATTCAATTTGGCGGTCATCTTCGAATTGAAAGGGAGCCACACTCATACCTCTTTCAGACATCTAATCACTCACTTCTTATTGAATGAAACAAAACACTCTCACACGCTAGCTGCTGTATTTTCAGTAGTTTTATTTTAGTTTGCATTTTCGGTCACTTAAACTGGGCAGTATACCGCAGCAGCAACGACATAGTAACATCTAGACTGCTCCGTGATAGCAATGTACAGAACAGTGCATCTAGACTGCTCTGTGATATAGCAATGTATAGTACAGTGCATCTAGACTGCTACGTGATAGCAATGTACTGCACAGTGCATCTAGACTGCTCCGTGATATAGCAATGTACAGCACAGTGCATCCAGACTGCTCTGTGATATAGCAATGTACAGCACAGTGCATCCAGACTGCTCCGTGATCTAGCAATGTACAGCACAGTGCATCTAGACTGCTACGTGATATAGCAATGTACAGCACAGTGCATCTAGACTGCTCCGTGATATAGCAAAGTACAGCAGAGTGCATCTAGACTGCTCCGTGATATAGCAATGTACAGCACAGTGCATCTAGACTGCTTCGTGATAGCAATTTACAGTACAGTGCACCTTTTTTACACCATGAATAAAATGGCAGAAACGGACTTAATTGAATGAATAATTCTCAATATACTGTGCATTGAAAGATAACGTTTTTTATGACATTAACGACAGCTAAATTACAAACCTATCAGTTTATTTATAATCGAATTACACCACCTGACAACTCGCAAAAAGGAGACAAATACACTCTTTTATGGGAAATGAATTTCCACATGAGGTATCGCTTACTTACCTGTGTATAGCTTTACACAGAAATGTAGTTTTTGTCAACCACAGGTCTGCAGACACCATCTCCAATCTCTTTTTTTCATCAGTAGAGGGAGTGGGCGGGGTATGGGGGAAGCACTGTCTGTAGCAACATACACTACTGTGTCAATTAAAGCTGCAGCGTACCCACACGTGCCAGCATGTGCAAGACGATAGAACTAGCATTTAAATTTAAAAAATGGGGAGGGAAAGACTTTTCAGCCGCGGGGCCCTATGCAACCGCATAGGCTGCATAGGCTTAAGGCTATGTGTGACCTGCACCTTTATTTAGAGACCACCTGGTCTGAGTGACCACTTTAAATGATATCTGTATTAAAGGACCACCTGTCTACCAGTGACCACAATCCTCTTACTAAACAATGGACTTAAACCTGTATTAAGCAACAATTGTAGCAGGCTTTCTAAAAAATCTGAAATCAATAAACATACTATTAAAACAACAGTGCTCTCTTGTAAAGGAAGAGAGAAAACATGGAGAAACGAAAGGTGACTGTGACAGGAGTGAAAGGAGTCCCTCTTGTAATTCACCCTCCTGACTACTGGCAGCGCTGTGCAGGAAGGACCGAGACAGAGGAGAAAGGCTGAGTCATGGTTGGGGCAGAAGCCGCAGTGGTGGTGGCCATCTTAACTTGGGGCAGGACCTCATGGTTGAGCCCCATTATTGCAATCAGCTGTGCTGTGCTCGACAATTGGCTGAGGTGGGAGTGCACTGATTGTAGGGGTGGGGCTCGGCCCTATTTAGGCTGTGGGGTTCTGCCATTTGGGCCCCCTATCCTGGACGGAGACAGTTGTGCTGCGTGAGCGCTGTGTGTTTTGTTCATTTGTTTGCTTGCTTATATCCAGACTAAGGATTCCCAGGCCGGCTGCCTTCGATCCCGGATTTTTCCCTGTGATCCTGGACAGCTTCAGGAATTACTTATCCTGTTTTTGAAGAGGGAGCCCGAGCCACCTGCTGTGCTGTGTGCATCACTGAAATACCTTGTGGCAGTGTTTCTTTTCTGTTTTGGACTATTTTGTTTTCATTGCAAGCCTCTGCTTACCATAGCTGGTAACAGAGGCAGTTTTTTTTGTTTGCTGCAATTGTGTTGAAACCCACTGCTCGGGACTTTGTATTTTTGCAGGTGTTGTAAATAAAAATCCAACCCCCAACTATGTGCTTCCTGTCTCCATCACTCCTGGGTCACGTCACTTCCTCCCATAACCCACCACAGTGCCCCTCACCCTAGATATGAATCATTGCTTCTTTCACAATGCTTTGTAAATGCATTATCTAAACAAATGTAATTCAATTACAGTGCTTCATTTTGGTATATTCCATCTTCTAGTCTTTTTAGAGTGTATTTTAAACATACAGAATTATAGGAAGGCTTTCATAAGTTATGGGCTCTTTTGAGAGGCCACCTGTGTTAAGAGGCCCCTATTTGACTGTCCCTTGAGTGGTCTCTTAATACAGGTTTGACTGTATTTTAGAATCTGCCTGCAGTGAAAACCTGGACTGGAATGGATCACGTGGGCCAGAGTTGAGTAGCCCTGCTGTAAGGAATGTAAATAAGCTGTCTGCCTTGTTTCCAATTAAACTAATTCACTTAGAGTGGATTTAGTGTTAGTTAGCAGTCAGGATCCAAACTGTCCAGTTTAACTGAAGTCCAATGAGGGACACTGTTTGAAGGTAAGTCTGACAGTTTAAGAGCTGAGAATCAGATCTCCTATCGATGTCTTCTCTTTCAGAGGGTGTTCGTGTCATACTTCAATACTACTGCCGCTACTCCCACACCACACACAAAATCATTTTAAACACACCGCCATTGCACAACCATACTGCCGCCGTCAAGACAGCCTCCCGTTCCCTTACATCCTGCTTCCTATTCCGCTCCACCTTGTCTGTAAACCCAGCCTTTTAAATGATCCAGGTAAAGGGAATCATCCTCTGATTGGCGCGGGGAAAGAAACGAAGGATAAGGGGGCGTTCTAAAAATGAAAGCAGCCGAATTAAAACGATAAAACAAAACACAAAGTAGCGACCTGCTACAATAATAATAATAATAATAATAATAATAATAATAATAATAATAATAATAATAATAATAATAATAATAATTTGCTGATTAATGAGACAAAAACACAAATTGAGGTGAACGCAATGCTGAACCATTCTGAAACACAAGGTGATGCGCTGCTTTATGAGACACAAACCTTGTTAGCGATTACTGTTAGCTAGCTACCAGCAAGATGAATAAAACATAACTGTACTCTCTAACACAAGTCTGTACTATCTTGAACAATGACATGAGGAAATGGGATTAAAAATATATATATTTTTTTCGCTTTTATCGTGCCCGTCTTTTCAGTACATTTATTACATCGACACACTCATTTAATTTGAAATAGCTTTGGACTTGAATTGAAGTTTGAATTTCCATCGCCTGGGATATTTAATCGTTTGTTTCTACATCGCTATACTCGGTGCTTAATTTGTGCCGGGGCTCAGCCCCGGAACCTCTGGGCGTGCAGAGTCATATTCCCGGGACCTCGACTTAAAAATCTCATTAAATGCTTTCTTTTTAAATTCTCAACACAGTTGTATCAAGTCTGCAAGTTCTTGCGTGCGCGCTAAAGAGACTTAGATCTTTTTAGCCGACTTTAAATTACTTTCCGATTTCATCTTGAGCACCTTTAAGTAAGATGACACTGGCTGCGCTTTTGTCTTTTATAAACACAAATAAGCTTACTTGATTTGAAAACGTCATGAACGATACAAGCAACTTCTTACATTACTTGGTTTGATTAAATGAGTAGAACGACAAAATATGAAAGCTCAACATTAATATCAACAAAGAACAACGACAACTTTTAATGAAAAAATATATTGTAGCCTTCTTCAATAGGAGCATTAGCTTGCTATATTATATTAAACCAAAACAACAAAAAAATAACGATCTGGTTCTCTCTTGGCTTTTTCAATTAACATAATTTAATTAATAGAGAATCAAAACATACTAAGATCACAACTACCTAGCTTTAGTTTAATTGATGGTTTTTGTAATCTACCAGCGGCTTCTGTTGCAGACACATCACTGATAATAGTGCAGACCACGGGGCAAACCAATGCGCGCGGGGGGGGGGGGGGGGGGGGGGGGGGGGGGGGGGGATTAATTAATTAATTAATTAATTTATTTATTTATTTTTAAAATCAATGTCGTCCTTCTGGAATCCTCGGATTGTCTTTTAATGTGTTTGTTTTTTTAAACCATTCAAATGCAAAACCATAACAAAACGTGTACACGTGCTTTGTTGTATTTATTATTTGTGCTGTGGTTGCCTTTGCTTAATTTGTCTGCAGCACTCCTACTTTGTATATGATGTGGAACACGTGATTGTAATCATCTAACACTAGCACGTGCAATACTCTTTCAAATACACGTGTTATGATTTTGAATGCGCGCTTCTTCAGGACGGTATTATTGTCATTGCTTGCGCCCCGGCTCCTCTTTCTTTACACATTAAGCACTGTCTATATATACTGTAGCGGGACCTGCAATTTTATAGAGGGGGCGCCGAGGAAGACGCGGGGAATGTCATGGGACTGTATGGGACACTTTCATTACATATCGTGCCCGTCTTTAACACTGCATTTATTAAATCAGGACACTCATTCAATCTGAAATAACTTCGGAGCAGTGTTAGAGTTATAGACTACAGCATAGATACACGGGAATTGTATGGCCCATTCTGAAATGATGTTAAAGATGATGTGGAAGGTCCACGGATGACATCCTTCCACGTCCCTCAGTTTGTGGTGGTTGAGCAGCGCTGGCTGTTCCAGCCTGTAGAGCGGCTCTTACACCAGCAGCAGCTGCACGCTCGATGATTGCATGTGAGTTACTGGAATCCGCCAGGATGTCTTTCTGAACGTGAACCTGACCGAGTCCGTGGAGATTCACCCGCCCTTCCGAAGAATGATGACGTCAGAAGAGGGCGGGGCGCATTTGCATACAAACCCCAGACAGCTAAATATTTAGCTATGTTATGTTAAATCTTGACAAGAGACTTAAGATTTTGTTAAATATTTACCTAAATGTTAAACCGTGTAACTAGAATTATAAATGATATCTGAATGTACACATTTAATGATCGCGTTGCTATAGGTTTTGTGAATGGAGGCTGTTCTGCTGTGAGTATATCAGGGTGCTCTGTGCTCCAAGTGCACACTGAGTTTCATAAGTGTAAATTATGACCGTAATTGTATTTTTTTTCCCATTTTACAGTTACAAACTTAGTTTTAAAGTTACAAACTGCGTTTCTGCGCTCACGGATTTTTGATAGCTATTTCATACCATATATATCAGGCTTATGTTTTTGTGTGTGATGACGTCACCTACCAGCCCTACTGCAGCCTTCCCCCGTGCACGCTACAATACCTTCAGAATAATCATTTTTTGTGAATAATAAACTGGTGGGAAGTGATGGACAGTAGACTGCTGTTTAGTAAACTGGGGTTATTCGCTAGATGTTATACGTCATCGTATTCGCATGCATTTGTAAATGAAAATCAGGTTGAAGAGTGAAAACAGTCTGTCGCGCTATTTTTCAAGCGTATTTCAGTTTTCGATGCGAATAACTAGCTCCGCCCACAACGTCATCACGTCGTCCAGTTTGTCCGCTAGAAATGGATTTGAATGGAAACACAGTTTTAGGTTGATTATGCGCATTACTTTTGCTGAATTTCAAAAGCGCGTAAGACGTTATTCACTTCGATATCTTAATGGTAACAAAGCCAGTGAAGAGGAGCGCTTGTTGAGTCGATTTTATACTTCGTGTTGTTGAGGATATTGATTAATAAAACTATATAATAATAATAATAATAATAATAATAATAATAATAATAATAATAATAATAATAATAATAATAATAACAACAACACACATCAATATAATACTAATAATCAGAGGTGAAACTCAGCCGGTACAGCCCAGAACTGCGTACCGGCAAAACATCTTGTCAAGGTACTTCAGTATTTCAACTTATCACAATGATAGGCTACATCATTTTTTCTTTGTATTTTCCGTCCTTTTCGCTTCTTCTTCTTCGTTGTTCGGTTATTATTGATGTTTAAGCAAAATAACTCGACGTCACGCAGGTTCCGGTCATGTGACTTATGATGACAGAGTATGCTGACTGCCAAAGGGGCTTCCGCATACTTGTGAACATGGAGTCTTCAAAATAAGCGAGCTTTTGTAAACTGATAATTCCTAAGACACAAGCATACAACTATTCCACTCTAATTTGGTAAAACTATTATTGTGTTAAATACATAAGAACATAAGAAAGTTTCCAAACGAGAGGAGGCCCCATTCAACCCATTTTGCTCGTTTGGTTGTTAATATCTTATTGATCCCAGAATCTCATCAAGCAGCTTCTTGAAGGATCCCAGGGTGTCAGCTTCAACAATATTACTGGGGAGTTGGTTCCAGACCCTCACAATTCTCTGTGTGAAAAAGTGCCTCCTATTTTCTGTTCTGAATGCCCCTTTATCTAATCTCCATTTGTGACCCCTGGTCCTTGTTTTTTTACTGCACAATACTGTTATTTTGTTACTGCGTCAGTGACTTGGAGAAAAAGAAAGTCTTATTTAGTTTTTCAGGGCAAATCGGGTAACCCTAACGACATGAACAGTTCGAGAAACTCAAGCTCGAATATAAATTTGGTCAGACACCAAAATCCAAGCAGAACAACTGGACAAAACATACAAAAAGATCATAGGTTTTTTTTCCTATTAAGTGCTGCTGTAACTGTTAGTATTAACCTGTATATTTAAAGTTCAAAATTAATAATTCAAAATGAAACATATTCTTGATACAAAATTGTTTAAAATACAATGCCCCCATGGCACTCAATTAGCAACACAGACGTTTCCAAAAACGAACCCAGCATTTGAGTAACTGTGATAACAAGAAGCGGTCGGGATGATTTCACGGTGCAGCGGCATGCTGAATAATACCTTTACTAAGAAGCTGTTCAGGAATCCAAATCACTGAGCTGAGTCTCAAGCCCAGGGTTAGAGTCCAGACCTCTCTGTGCTTTACAATGCTTCCCTGTGCTTTACCAGACCACTCTGTGCTTTACAATGCTTCCCTATGCTTTACCACACCTCTTTGTGCTTTACAATGCTTCCCTGTGCTTTACCAGACCTCTCTGTGCTTTACAATGCTTCCCTATGCTTTAACAGACCTCTCTGTGTGCTTTACAATGCTTCCCAATTTTTTACCACACCTCTTTGTGCTTTACAATGCTTCCCTGTGCTTTACCAGACCTCTCTGTGCTTTACAATGCTTCCCTATGCTTTAACAGACCTTTCTGTGTGTTTTACAATGCTTCCCAATTTTTTACCAGACCTCTCTGTGCTTTACAATGCCTAAATATGCTTTACCAGACCTCTCTGTGCTTTACCTGGGTTCCCTATGCTTTACCACATGTCTCTGTGCTTTACAATGCTTCCCTATGCTTTACCAGACCTCTCTGTGCTTCCCTATGCTTTACCAGACCTCTCTGTGCTTTACCAGGGTTCCCTATGCTTTACCACACGTCTCTGTGCTTTACAATGCTTCCCTATGCTTTACCACACGTCTCTGTGCTTTACAATGCTTCCCTATGCTTTACCACACCTCTCTGTGCTTTACAATGCTTCCCTATGCTTTACCAGACCTCTCTGTGTTGTACAATGCTTCCCTATGCTTTACCAGACCTCTCCGTGCTTTACAATGCTTCCCTATGTTTTACCAGACCTCTCTGTGCTTTACAATGCTTCCCTATGCTTCACCACACCTCTCTGTGCTTTACAATGCTTCCCTATGCTTTACCAGACCTCTCTGTACCTTACAATGCTTCCCTATGCTTTACCAGACCTCTCTGTGCTTTACAATGCTTCCCTATGCTTTTCCAAACCTCAGTGCTTTACAATACTTCCCTATGCTTTAATAAATAAATAAGAAAAAGTCACAGTTAATCAAATTACTTTTATTAAATCACATTGCTAAAATCTGAAAAAAATAAACAGAACAAACATTTTATGGAAATCAAAGAACAAAAACACACACACAATAAAGCAAACTTTTTAAAAAACTGTTACAGTACTGACTATTGGAGGCCATTTTTAAAATATATATAAAACATAACAATTCTTAAAATAGAAATTAAATACAGTTATTTCGTATGAAATCCATTCGTTGCTAAATACAAATAATTCACCTCGTTTCGCTCTGCAGGTGGTGCCGTTTTACCCCCTAACTTTCATCCAAAGTTGTGTCAGATTGAACATTCCCTTCACCCGAGGAGTGGAGAGGACAAAGGGTTTCTTACAACACAAAACAGTCTAGTTCAGTTGGCAGATTGTTACAGTGGAATCATAACAATGAAGCCAAAACCCAGGATAGAGCGGCTCAGTGAATGTGGTTTGGAATCTGTGCAGGAGGGTCATTGTGTCAGAGATGCCATAAAAGGACAGCGTGCCGGCATTAAAGTCCAGATACACTCCTATTCTGGGGGAGTGGGGGGCAGTTATTGCAGTTTCATTGTTATTGTGCTGGGCAGTGTAACTGGAATCAGAGCAGAGCAAACTCCAGGACTTGTCATTGCATCCAAGGACACAGGAACCATCCCATCCTTTCCTGCTGATTCCTTTATATGTGACTCCTATAAAAGCCCATCCCCCACTCCACTCAATCTCCCAGTAACAGCGAGTCCCAGACAAACCCTCTTTGCAAAGCACTTGTTCCCAGCTATCAAATCTCTCTGGGTGATCATCAGGATATCTCTGGGTCTCTCTCCTCCGTGTCACCTTTCTGTTCCCTTCAGACAGACAGAGCTCTTCATACGCTGTGTTGGGGTCCAGTGTGAGCTGACAGGAATCTGATTGAAGAGAAGAGGACGGGTAGAGGAGAGACGGTTAGAAAAGTCAAATCACTGAGAAAATCAACAGTCATTGTCTGCTGCATCCTCACATCCTGTTTATGGAAGGTGTGTGTGTTGTTTTAATTATTTTTTTTAAATACATTTTGACCACTTTTTTAAACTTTTAAATTGCATTCCCTGCCTCAAGATGGCTTCCCGTGGACCGGCATGGACCTCTCAGAACTACATTTCCCATCATCCTCCTGCTCACTGGTAATTTCATCTCAATTACATATGTGAGCAGGAGGATGATGGGAAATGTAGTTCTGCGAGGCCCATGCAGTTACATGTGAAGCTATCTATAAGTATAAAAAAGTGGTCAAAATGTAAAAAAAAATAATAATAATTAAAACAATACACACACCTCACGTAAACAGCTGTAGCAACACATGGGAACACGTAACACAATAAAATACAAAGGACCTTATGAACCCTTTAAACCCTCTTGCTGTTTGATTGTTTTGTTCATTATAATTCCTCAATCTTATCAAACTTCTTCATTTGGAACTAATCAAATGCAGCTCTGCATACAATTACAGTTCACTTAATGTTCCTACAGGGTATGTGTTGCCATTTTACCCACTCAGACCCCTTGCTTACTAAATATCTTCAATAGAATATCATCCACTCTTCAAATATCTGTCTAATATTTTAATGAGCAATCCATCCCACAAGTGCAGTGATACTGCAATATACATTTACTACCAGCACAGGATGACTGGGAGGGATAGCTGTTCTTTTTACCCCACAACTGGTTTCACATGCATTGTACATGTATTAAAAGATGGGATGATTATCTATTCAGGGATACCAAGATATTTAGGGAGAGAAAGGTCTGAGTGGAAAAACAGGCAACAAATGCCCCTCCCCCAGTCATTCTGCATGTATTCATCTGAACCAATACTTGTTGGAGAGGAGTGTAGATTAATGGCTTCACAATTACTAATAAATAATAATAATTGCTGCCCTCAAGCTCCACCCCTCCCTGTTCTGTAGTGTTAGCTCTTCTCACAGTGGAGTGACACATCTTTCAATGAAATGTTTCAGTGAAAACAGACTTACATTTTAAAAACTCAGCTCTGTTCCTTGGCTCTGGAGCCTGCAGACTGTAAACTGCAACTTTGTTCACTGGGCAGAAAAAAGAGAAAGAAATAGAATTGAAACATACAACAATCATTGTCTGCTGCATCCAGAAATCACTCCCTGCTCCATCCTCACTCCTTCCTGCTCCCTCCTCTATCCTCCCTGCTCCCCCCTGCCTGCTCCTTCCTCCATCCTCCCTGCTCCCTCCTCCCTGCTCCCTCCTCCATCCTCCCTGCTCCCTCCTCCCTGCTCCCCCCTGCCTGCTCCCTCCTACATCCTCCCTGCTCCCTCCTCCTCCTCCCTCCTCCCCCTTCCTGCTCTGTCCTCCCTGCTCCCTCCTCCATCCTCCCTGCTCCCTCCTCCCTGCTCCCCCCTGCCTGCTCCCTCCTACATCCTCCCTGCTCCCTCCTCCTCCTCCTCCCTCCTCCCCCTTCCTGCTCTGTCCTCCCTGCTCCCTCCTCCATCCTCCCTGCTCCCTCCTCCCTGCTCCCCCCTGCCTGCTCCCTCCTCCATCCTCCCTGCTCCCTCCTCCCTGCTCCCCCTGCCTGCTCCCTCCTACATCCTCCCTGCTCCCCCTGCCTGCACCCTCCTCCCTGCTCCCCCCCTGCCTGCTCCCTCCTACATCCTCCCTGCTCCCTCCTCCTCCTCCCTCCTCCCTGCTCCCCTCTGCCTGCTCCCACCTCCATTCTCCCTGCTCCCTTCTCCCTGTTCCCTGCTCCCTCCTCCCTGCTTCCTCCTCCCTGCTCCACCGACTATCAGACGTTATTTTTGGTGTTTTGGGGCAATCAGCCAATAATACAACCGTTTCCGCCCTTTATGCATTTTCATTGGTCAGATTATATGTCAGTTACACAGCCTGAAGAAACTACTGAATGTGAGCTGAAGCAATCATGAAACGTCATCACTGAGAGCCGCAGTGGAACGTTATTATAGTTTAAAAAAATAATGTTTACACACACACACACACAAATAATAGAAATAAGTTTTTATATTTCTGATAAATAAAACTAAATAATAATAATAATAATAATAATAATAATAATAATAATAATAATAATAATAATAATTGGTGTTACACTTATGGAGCGCCGTTTCAAATCCAGAGATACCAAAGTGCTGGGATGTGAATCTGCCCTCACAGCAACGAACATATATAGACATGTTTTTTTTTAATATCTCTTTATACATTATTCAGCTTCGTGTGATTATTATTCTTTAGCAGCGTACTGTAAGGTGTCTGTACGCGTATGTTATTAATGTAGTTATAACGTTATATTAACTGGAGAGCAGCTTTTTTCAATTGAGCTCATCCACGGTCATGTGACACAAGAAACATGCGCTCATTTATCCCAGCAGCAGAGCTCCCGTCAAACTGTCAAACAGCAACACATCCCACAATCCTCTCGGGAGCGCTTGATAAAGAAACCCGTCCAGCCCTCCCTGATCAATCCAAGAGAAACCCGCGTTTCCAACATCGGAACCACCTCGGCAACAGCCGCTCCGCAACCCATCTGAGGACACAGCTGCATTTCCATGAGGGAGTCACCGCGAACATGGAGAAACTGGACACCCGAAAAAGCACCCAGCCCCAGACCAATGGGCTTTGTAATACACTCTGATTCTGACTGAAGGGAATCCACTTCACACAAAATGGGTTCACAGAAATGTGAGCAAACACAACCACCCTCAGAACAAACCGGTGAACACAGAAATGGCAAAATAGAAATGTGAAAGCGCGTAATTTTAACACGCTCCCTAACAATTGCCACGGAAACCCAGACGGCAAAAAAACAAAACAAAAACAAAACTGAAATGGGACTCTGCACAGAAGAAGAATTCAGCTCCACAACACCGGAAAAACTCCAGGAAACGTTAGCGTATTATCATAAGAGTCTCTTTTTTTAAATGTATTTTTATTTATTTATTTTTTAATGGGGTTGATACCCATTTCGTGCTTGAAAGGGAACGGGCTGTTTTTAAGTTACAAGTTCAAAGTGTTCTCTTTGGTTGCAGTCGCGTATCACTCCTAGTACAGACCACAGCAATTGCGGTTTTCTCTGTACTGTCTCACACAATGCAAACCTTATTTTAAACTGTTTTCACGTTATCAAAGTTGTTGCTATTTTAAATACAATTCTTTATGGAGTTCACTCTGTCTAAAAACTCAGAGTAAGGGAAAAAAATTGTTCACCAGAGATTATAAAAAATACTGCATGGGGCAGTGTGTGTGTGTGTGTGTGATACCTGAGCATGTAATGCCTGGATACCCCCCTCGGTGTGCATTACATTCTCATATCACACACCACCCCATGCTGTATTCTATAGATATTGTACAGCTCCTTTCTGTCCTTCCATTTCTAACTAAACTCTAAAATTAAAATGCATTTAGTTCAATTACATAGTATTACTTCACACAGTAAACGCACTATAAAACTACTAACATGTTTGCAAGAAAATAACCTAGCTACTTAATACTGTGTGATGTGAAGTACTAATTAGCCAGGTTATTATCATTGATTATTCTAAGTTAATGCTGCCATGTATTCCCCAGTGTGGGGGGAGTAAGCCTGTCATATCTGATCCTGTAAGATAAGATGCCCTCTATTAATACAGAGCCTGTCATATCTGATCATGTAAGATACGATCCCCTCTATTAATACAGAGCCTGTCATATCGGATCCTGTAAGATACGATCCCCTCTATTAATACAGAGCCTGTCATATCTGATCCTGTAAGATACGATCCCCTCTATTAATACAGAGCCTGTCATATCTGATCCTGTAAGATACGATCCCCTCTATTAATACAGAGCCTGTCATATCTGATCCTGTAAGATACGATCCCCTCTATTAATACAGAGCCTGTCATATCTGATCCTGTAAGATACGATCCCCTCTATTAATACAGAGCCTGTCATATCTGATCCTGTAAGATACGATCCCCTCTATTAATACAGAGCCTGTCATATCTGATCCTGTAAGATACGATCCCCTCTATTAATACAGAGCCTGTCATATCTGATCCTGTAAGATACAATCCCCTCTATTAATACAGAGCTTGTCATATCTGATCATGTAAGATACGATCCCCTCTATTAATACAGAGCCTGTCATATCTGATCATGTAAGATACGATCCCCTCTATTAATACAGAGCCTGTCATATCTGATTCTGTAAGATACGATCCCCTCTATTAATACAGAGCCTGTCATATCTGATCCTGTAAGATACGATCGCCTCTATTAATACAGAGCCTGTCATATCTGATCATGTAAGATACGATCCCCTCTATTAATACAGAGCCTGTCATATTTGATCCTGTAAGATACGAAAAGCAGAGGACGTCTAGTAACCTCCCAGACGTGGATTCGTTTTCATGATTTGTAAACAATAAACCTGGTGTAAATAACTAATTTCATTGCACCTTCTTTTCCAAAGGCAATAATAACCATTTCATGCCAATTATGTTTTGTATTTTTGCCCGTCCCCAATTGTGTTTTACTGAACTGTAGAATCTCAGGACTAGGGCTGCTACGATTAAATCAAAAATCGATTTTTTCGATCGATTCTATTCCTCATTATATACATCGATATAAATACTGAATAATCGATTCAATAATCATTTTAGTAACGCGCATAGTTAATAACATTAAGTTTATCAATGAAACTGCACCGAATGCCCTGCCTTGCTGCTTACAGTACTTGTGACAGACAAGCAGTGGGCGTGCTCTTCTTCTCCTGCTCATGTTAACTAGCATCTGATTTGCTGGTCCCATCCTACCAGCGAATCAGTTTTGAAAATGCTTTGTAAGTACGCCCCTCTCTGCGTTCGATGCTAACAAACAAAAAAGCGTGCTGCCTTGAATCCAGAGTAGGATGACAGGCTTGCATTCCTGGCTAACAGCCTGTAAATAAATTGTGCACACTGAAGAAAACTGACTGTATATAGTTTGCACTTCTTTGGAGTTTCAAAATGAATGGTTATATAATAAATATTTAATAATATTCAATAATTTTAAAACATTTTTAAAAAATAAATTAATGATCAGTGATGTTCAACACAATTTTGGAGTAATGGTCAGCTTGACTTATAGCGGATCTGCATGTTGTGGTAAGTAAATCAATTTATTTGTAGTATTATTATTATGTTATGTTCTAGGCAGGGATTTCCACATTGTGTGTTTCACAGATAGTGAAATTTGAAGACGGCACCAACAACATTATGCATGGGATATGCTTGCCCATTGGATAGATATCGCTGAGCTTTCTATAGCAGAGCTGCCGATAGGCCCCTTCCTAGGATGACGCACTCGGTCCCGCCCACCGAGGGATGAAAACCATCATCCTGAGGAAGCAATTTCTCTTTTTCCTTCTCAAGATGGTGCGGTAAGGACCTCTGTGTTCAGCTGAGTTTCTCGAGATGATCAAGTTGATTGTATTTCCCTTGCTTTCGTGCTGAAAGCTGGCTCACTGCTTTCCTGGAATCAACGACTCTGAAAAAGACAGAGCCTTTTGCCTTTCTGTCTTTCAGTGGCATCCTCGCTTGCATGGTGGGCTGCTCTTTCTTATCTGTCTGTCGTGTGTGAGTAACTGCCTGTGCAGTCACACTCGCGAGTGGTTGTCTATTTCCTTCTTGGGAGAGCACAGTTCCTCCACGGGGCTAGGCCTTGCCACATCCCCTCTGTCGAGTAGACCTCGCTGGCTGGCCGCCCACCTCTGTGAGTTGGGCCTTGTAAACAAACAGTGTGCTCTCCCCTATCTATTTCTACTGTGTTTTTTTGCTATCAGCTTTCAACTCGCCTGTTGCATCTTCAGCCCTTGTGTCTCCCTGGTCTATGCTACACATTGACCAGGTGTGTGACCACGCGGTTAGGGTAGACACCATTGCATAGCGAATCCCCTCCCCGGTACCGTGGTACAAGCATAGCCCTTGGTACTTCGGTATCTAGAATACAGCTGTGTGCTGAATATGAAGATCATTTGTTACATGTCATGTGGAAACCACAAAGTCACATGGACCATATATGGCAGCCATGTGAGGTCACAGATAGGGTACTGTTAAGATCTGGCCTAAGGAGATTCCAGAATATTTAAAATATGAAGATGGTTCTGTATCTCAAACAGATTATGAGCTGTAAGTCTGTGGAATTGAATATGAAAGGACAAGCTTCAGATATGTGGATGTGATGCTGCAAGTCCCATCCCATAAACAATACAGCCTTACTTGAGCCTACGTGGACATTAAACGTGACTTTTTGTGGCATACCTATTGTGGCTGTAAATTGTGATTTTAGCCAATGTACATCCCTGGTATAAACAAGAGAGAAAAATATTAAGAAAATAATGACAATGTGCTTACCTGGTTCTTGTTCCTCTGTCTCTCCTGTTTCCTCTTCTGCACTCCCTTCACATCCAGACACTACACAAAAAAGGAAATGTTTAAATCACACCCACAACTAATGATTCATGTTTATATACATTCAACTAGTTAAGAGTAGCATGTATATAAAAATGAGGGGTGTAACAATTCATCATGTATCGATGAATCAGGACACTTTCTTTACATGAGATATCGTATCATCATAGAGGTCTGTATCGTGTGCATCATGATTCAAGACCAAAGCACAGCTCAGCTCACTAGTTCACAGAGTGGTTTTGAATGAAGGGTGTGTTTTATAGTTGCTATGGATACATACTCTCCCCGTCTCATTTCATTTGTCTTCTAATAAAACAGTCACTTGTTAAATGATCATTTGATCCTATTGTGCTTCATACAAGTAGCCCATCAGGACCATTGAACGCATTGTGATTCATATCATATCCTGACCTACATATCATGATGCGTATCGTATCGTGACATTAGAGTTACACCTATAATGAAAATGAATATTAATAAGAAAATGTTACTGGATGTTTGAACTCTTCACAACAATGTACAGAGTTCAGCATCAAATAACTTTACTTGGCAATCTGAGGACATGTTCTGGATTCAGCTGTTAAATTCAGTACAGGTTGAAACATGCTTTCTTTTCCATACAGGATGCTGTATATGCCAGTTATATAAACAGAATACTGTATGAACTTTCAGACAGTACTGTGGCTATTTCACTGATGAGGATATCCATAAACATGTTGTCTGTATCCTCATTCATGGAATAGCACCTCTTTTCTGTACTCTGTGATCCTCCACGACTCTATCCTCTGCATTCTACTCTTCACTCACTGTTAGGACGGTTCTTCTTATTACTGCGTCTTCGTCGAGGCGCTGGCTGGTCCTTCATTTCCACTTCACACTTTTCCTTTGCTGAGATAAAATAAAACCAAAAAAAACAAGGTTTCTTTTTCACTCATTTCTTTTAAACAAACAAACAAATACATCAAATAAAATAAAGTTTGCAAAAACAATCTAACATATTGGTTGATATTTTAGTTTGTTTCGCTCAACATTGTGGTCACATGTTCACAACCAGGGTGGGGGTCAGTTCCTTTTTAAAATCAATTCCCAATTCACATTCACATTCCCTTTTAATCAATTCACATTCATTTTACAACATATATATATATATATATATATATATATATATATATATATATATATATATATATATATATATATATAGGGTTATACATATTATATATATATATATATATATATATATATATATATATATATATATATATATATATATATATATATATATATTGTGAGACAGCAGGGAGGGGGTTAAAACCTCCCTGAAGAAAAACATGTGTGGAATGCACATTTGTTTAATTTAATTGTATTTGGTTTGATTGTTTAATTGTTGTGCTTTATTGTTTAATTACATTTCTTAATTGTTTATTGTTTAATTATCACCCGCAACTGGTGACTATTGTAAATTAATAGCAGGTGCTTGGGATTAAAAAGGGAGCAGCCAGATTGCTCAGGGCTGCTGAGTGGAAGGAGGCAGGAGAGGTGCTCTGCTTCCGAGCAGTCAAGAGGTAAAACGTAAGCTGTGTAAACCTGTGTGAGTTTGTTTGTTTGTTGTCTTGTAGTCAGGGTGTTCCAGTAAGTTTAGTTAGTGCTCCGAAAGAGCTCGGTGTTTATTTTGTTTGTTTTATTTGGTTGTTTATTAAAAATGTAGCGCGTTAGCAGATAAAAAACAAATCCATTCCTGTGTGGGTTGGGTCATGTTTTAAAGGGGCAATGAACCAGTGTGTCAACGGTTTTTTTGTAATATATATATATATATATATATATATATAACTTTTTATTCAAACACATGCACAGCTTATACAATTGCATGTGTTGTGTACAAGTTTGTTCAATACAGCCTGTGTTGTAAAAGTTATTGGAATTGATTAAAATGGTTATTCAGAAGTGATTCCAGTCGGGGTCTACAGTACTTACTGAAGAAGGTTTAGAGACACTTTGTATATATTATACAGGCAACACACAACCAGGATTGAGGCAATTCCTTTATAAAAGCAATTCCTTCAAAGGAATTGGAATTGATATCACTATGTAACACAATTTTTGTTCCTGGGTAGTAAGTATTATTTCCTAATTGCTTATGCTTTAAAAGTATAGAAAATGGCTATTATTCCCCACAAACTTTGCTTTTGTGACCAGGACAGTGATATTTTGAAATTTACCTATTTCCAATGAGAAAACGGGCGAATGTGTCTTTTCGTTCACATAAAGTCAGAAAAAAACAACATATGAATCCAAATTAACATGTATTTATACTAAAGTAATACAAAAATGACTACAAAAGATTTAGAAGTGAGTAGTTGTTCGAGATTTACGATTATACTGTAAATCACTTTCACGAATCAGCCCCCAAATGTAGTCTCCCATCATGTTCTCGTTATACTGTCCTTGGTAGCAGCGTTCAAAGTCCAGTATATCCTGGTGGAAGCGCTCGCCTTCCTCCTCCTAGTACGCTCCCATGTTCTCCTTGTATTTCTCAAGATGAGCATCAAGGATATGGACTTTGAGGGACATCCTACAGCCCATTGTGCCGTAGTTCTTCACCAGAGTCTCAACCAGCTCCACATAGTTTTCGGCCTTGTGATTGCCCAGGAAGCCCCGAACCACTGTGACAAAGCTGTTCCAAGCTGCTTTCTCCTTACTAGTGAGCTTCTTTGGGAATTCATTGCACTCCAGGATCTTCTTTATCTGTGGTCCGACGAAGACACCGGCTTTGACCTTTGCCTCAGACAGCTTAGGGAAGAAGTCTTAAAGGTACTTGAAGGCTGCCAACTCCTTATCTAGAGCTCTGACAAATTGTTTCATAAGGCCCAATTTGATGTGCAGTGGTGGCATCAGCACCTTCCGGGGGTCCACTAGTGGCTCCCACTTGACGTTGTTCATCCCCACAGAGAACTCGGTCCAAAGGCAAAGATAGCAGGGAAACTTGGTAAAACCGCCTTGGAGACTGTGATAGAGAGAGAAAGGATCGATGCTGCAAATCTCCCTCCCGATTAGAAAGGGCGCTGTGTAAGGGGGAAGGTATGCGCCTCCTAGATCTACCACCTCGGTGGTAGGTGGAAACCGGAAGGTGACCATATTAGGAGGGGCGCGTAGCTGCAAGTACTCAGGACGATTCCATTGCAGTCAGCTGCGGGGCAGCCCTCTATTGGAGAAATCATGGCGACGCGTTGGCTGCAGGGAGGAGTTTGCTGGGTACAAAGGGGAAGCAGCTATGTCAAAAACCTCCCCTTGCGCTGAGAATGAAACACAAACGGCCGGAGCCTGTATTGTTTTTATGATTTTGGATTACGTGTGTTTTGTGTTGCAGAGGAGAAGTGAGCCGCGGACCAGCAATTATAAAGAGCACGTCCCTGCACTGCACAGCACAGCACAGCACCGCACTGCACCACTCACGGCACCACGCTTCTCTGGAGCGAGAGCACTGCGTGCACAGAGAACGTGGGGATGGACAAAGTCCCGTTTTTGTTTATTTTTTTAGGAGAGCTGCTGTGTACCCCCCAATACCATCACTGGTAAAGGGGTGGACTTATTTTGTGTTATTTGTTATTATTTTTATTATTATTAAAACCCACAGACTGTTTTGGGAGAAAGGATTGTGTGGACTTGTTTTATTTACTGCACCTGACTACAGAGACCCATTAGGAATGCCACCATTATGAAGTCTCCTATGACCTCCCAGCCATACTCATCATACTTCAAGGCATCCAGCAAGGTCTTGATGCTGTTGTAATCCTCTTTGAGGTGCACCGAGTGAGCCAGGGGAAGAGACGGTACTTGTTACCATTATGGAGCAGCACGGCTTTGAGGCTCCTGGATGAGCTGTCAATGAAGAGGCGCCACTCATTCTGGTTACAGGCGATTCTGATTGCCTTGAACAGACTGGTCACATTGTGGCAGAAGCAGAGCCCATCTTGACGGGTGAAGAAGCTGGAAAAAGCTCGGCATTGGACTTGGTGAGACCAAGATCTCTAATCAAGTCGTTGAGGTCTTTTTGGTTGGGGTAGTATGGGTTTCTCTCCTCAGCTCCACCTCTGAAATTGTCATCTGGATCTACAACGTCTTCCTCGTTCTCTGACTTGCTGCTCTCTTCTAAAGACGGCTGCTCTCTCTCCGGAGGAGTGGGTACGGGGAGCTCATGGCAGTGTGGCACCGGGGCGATGGATGAAGGAAGGTCCGGATACGTGATAGCAGGTGCATTCTTGCCAGTCCGACGTTTGGAAGGGTCCACCATGCAGAAGTAGCAGTTGCTTGAGTGGTCAGTGGGTTCCAGTCAAATTCTTTCCCCTCTGTACCATCCTACAAAAATACATTTATTTCACCCATGACTAATGTGTAAGAGATTCTCACAACATTTTTCATATATGATATTTTTTCAATAACATTGAAAATTGTAAAACATTTTAAAATTAAAAACTTTTACAATTTTAAAAATTAACAAATTTTATAACATAAAATTCTGAGCAACAATTGTCCATCTTACCTTCCAGAGTTTTTTGCAGTGCTCGCAGGTGAAATGAGGTGCCCAGGGTATGTCTTGATCCCTGACAGGCATGCTGAAATATGCCTTGTAGGCCTCACACATCTTAGCAGATGCTTCCACGGAGTACTTTTTTGCTCTTGTCTTGATAAATTGGCCGCAGACATAGCAAAATGCGTCTGCCGGATGCTTGTAGCCTCTTGATGCCATCTCAGAAAAATGCAGATATGTATCCACTTAGGTAGCTGGAACTAAACTGAACTGGTGGGCTTAAGGCCCCTGTATTTATACTACTATTTATATTACTAGAAAGTTCTAGAAAGTTCTAGAAGTTACTCCAAGTTTACTCAGCACTGAATCTATCTGGAATGTTCTGGAAAATAGGTAAATTTCAAAATATCACTGTCCTGGTCACAAAAGCAAAGTTTGTGGGGAATAATAGCCATTTTCTATAATTTTGAGGCATAAGCAATTAGGAAATAACACTTACTACCCAGGAACCAAAAAAATAATAATAATTGTTACACAGTGTATTTTAGAGACATATAATAATATAATAATTATAATAATTGTTGTGATTTTTCAACATCTATCATCTGAAGTCGATTTAATTGACTAACAAACAGGCATGATTTCAATTTAATTTGTTGCCACTGTGAGAAGCTCATTTTAACATTGTACTATTTACAATTGTGATCAAAGATGTGTTGGAATTGATTACAAGGGAATGGGAATTGATTTTAAAAAGGAATTGGGATTGAAAAAAGGAATTGACCCGAACCCTGTTCACAAATGACCAGCTTCACACGAGGCTGAAGATGGCTTCTTATTCACCTGTTTCTTATTCGCTTGTTTCTTATTCAGACTTTGATCTGCTCCAAACTGAATGATTGGCTTTGTATGTAAAAGAGGTTAAATCACGTTGGGCTGCTAATTTCTCTGGATATTTATAGAGGGGCAGCTCCTAAACAATATTCATTTCTTTTTTGCTCAGCCCAACACTGATTTCATGGTCAAAACAGCTAACAAACATGGCACACATGCCAATGTAAGTATTATAATTGATTAAGTAACAGTGTATTTATAAAGAGTATTTATTAACAGAGTATATGTTGTAAAATGAATGTGAATTGATTAAAAGGGAAAGGCAATGTGAATTGGGAATTGATTTTAAAAAGGAACTGACCCCCACCCTGGTTGTGAACATGTGACCACAATGTTGCACTTTTGTGGGTCACATGACTGTTTGTAACATCATCATGGCGCACTGTCACATGTTAAGTGTCGCCCAATATGCAGACTGCTTTGCGGCACACATGCTTTTCTGTGGAAGTATGGGTATCACGTCTGATTAACTATTTTATTGTGTTTTTGTCCTTTTCTCCTCCCCTTTACAAATTCAATTGATGATTATTGAGTCATTAGTGTCTCAACGACAATGCAAAAATGTGTCATTGCTGTGCTCGGTGTTGTTTCACATCGTGGTTTTTCTAAATATAACTTTGCTATATCTTGCATGACAGTTTTTCTGTTTATATCCCATGTATAAAAAGAAGCTTCTTCTGAATAGCGGAGTTATCTAGTTTACATGACAAATATATATGCTGATAAACTGATTAGCGTTCCCGCAGTTCACATCAGTCTAGAGACAAACACATCTGAATCACGTTTAAAATGGAAAATAGAGGATCGCACCTAATTTAACCCCTGTCAATTTACACAATTCACCTGCTCCCTCATCTCTCCTGCATGCTCGCTGCTGCATCCTCCCTCCTCCCTTTTTGCCTGCTTCCTCCTCCTTGCTCCCTGCTCTATGAACTCTCCTGCCTGCTCGCTCTATGCAATTGCACTTAACCCTTAGCGGTCCATTTATCCAGCGCGTCTCAGGCGCATCAGGTCCAATTTATTTTCACACACGCAGTTTATTTTAAATGCACTGTTTAAAAGTGTTTTTTTTTCACAGTAAAACAGGTTTAGAAGTTTCTGCATATCAACAGGACACTCAGTACTGCATCTCCAGCCCCACTCCTTGTTCGCTGTATTTATCACATACCTCTTCATAGTCGTGCATACTGATCAATCATCTCCTGATCACTCGATTTATAACCAAACTCCTCAATAATGCGATCCAAGTCATTATTTTATTACTATAACACCTAAAAGAAGCTCTGCAAATGTCTGTCATATTCTATGAGCGCATGATGCAGAAGCAGCTACCTTGTTTGTTTATGTCCGTGTTATCTATGTGGTGCTGAGGCTATCTGTATTCATGAGAAACTCCCTGTGGCAGAGCAGGGTTCTGCCCTTGTAAATATTGGCAGGGATGGGGTTAAATTCCCCTCCCTGCCCAGGTTTATTGTCAGGTGAATGAGGGTTGATAGGAGTAATTAACAATCAATCAGCACCCAGCCTCCTGACATAAAAGGAGGCCTCAGCTCCTCAGTAGAGAGAGGTAGCTGAGGAAACAAGCGGGTATTTTGTGTTGCTTGCTGTTTTTTCTTTTGTGTGCTGTTTTTTGAATTTTTGCATTCCAGTGAAGGCATAGCTCAGCCTGGAAGCCTTATTTATGTAAGTTTTACTTTGTGATTATTGTTTTTGTTTCTTTATTGTTTGTGTTTAAGAATCTTTTTGTTTGGCCCTCGTCCCTGTTTATTCTGTGTCTTATTTAATAAAAGTCTTGTTTGAACTGCAGTCTGTCTCTGGTCTGTGGTCCCTTAAACCACCCTGTCACACTCCCCCTTTCAGTCTCACTCGGCCAATGAATGGTTTTCTCGGCTTTTTCCGGAGCAAAAACGACTAGACACCTGTTTCGGAAAGGGAAAATTACAATGTCCGACAAAGGAGTTAATGTTCCTACAGGGTATGTGTTACCATTTTACCCACTCAGATCCCTTGCTTACTAAATATCTTCAATAGAATATCATCCACTCTTCAAATATCTGTCTAATATTTTAATGAGCAATCCATCCCACAAGTGCAGTGATAATGCAATATACATTTACTACCAGCACAGGATGACTGGGAGGGATAGCTGTTCATTTTATCCCACAACTGGTTTCATATGCATTGTACATGTATTAAAAAAATGGGATGATTATCTATTCAGGGATACCAAGATATTTAGGGAGAGAAAGGTCTGAGTGGAAAAACAGGCAACAAATGCCCCTCCCCCAGTCATTCTGCATGTATTCATCTGAACCAATACTTGTTGGAGAGGAGTGTAGATTAATGGCTTCACAATTACTAATAAATAATAATTGCTGCCCTCAAGCTCCATCTTCCCTGTTCTGCAGTGCTAGCTCTTCTCACAATGGAGTGACACGTCTTTCAAGCAAATGTTTCAGTGAAAACAGACTTACATTTTAAAAACTCAGCTCTGTTCCTTGGCTCTGGAGCCTGCAGACTGTAAACTGCAACTTCATTCACTGGGCAGAAAAAAAGAGACAAACGTGGATTAATACACAACACACACAAGACTCCAAACAGCAATCTGAAAAGAAACAAGGCTTATTCATGGCATTTCAGGATGTATAAATCCGTACTTCAAGATGTTCATGATTACAATGAATATGTATTCCTTCCGTATCGGTGCAGCAACCCAAGTCAATGTGAACACGTCTGCCACTGCACTGGAGTCTTGTGTTCTTTCCTCTCCATCACATATTTGCCTTTCATATTAGGACACCCTTGTGCATCAAACATACAACAGTCACTGTCTGCTCCATCCTCACATCCCTCCCTCCTCTCTACTTCATCAGTACCTGTTCCATCCTCCCTGCTCCCTCCTGCATGCACCCTTCTCCCTCCAGTCTGCTTCATCACTCCCTGCTCCCTCTTCCTTGCTCACTCTTTCATGCTCCCTCCTCACTGCTGTCTCTTCCAGTCTTCATGCTCCCTTCTCCCTTTTGCCTCCTTCCTGTCTCCTCCCCGCTCTCTCCTTTCTGCTCCAACCTTCATGCTCCCTCTTCCATGCTCTCCTCCATGCTCCCTGCTCACTTCACCCTACTCCCTCCCTGCTCCCTCCTGCCTCCTCACTCCTTCCTCTTCCTCCCTGCTGCCTCCTCCCTTCTCAATACTACATTATTCATATAGTCAGCAATCTGCAAGAGGTCTTTATTAATGTCTTGCAACTCCTGCCCCTCCTCAAGCCATGGTCTATTTGAGAAATCTCTACCAAAGGAATCTATTTCACACCAACCTGATGTGGTTATTTTGACTATTTCCCCCTTGCAGAAGTCCACAATATGGTCTTTAAGTTCAGATACAGCTTTCCTCACAGCCCCAAAAGAGATGCCGGTATTGACAGTAACGCTGGGTAAGTCTCCAGCTTCAGGAGGGGCACAGAGAGACTGGAAATTCTACAACAGGAAAGTGGAGAAAAGGAGTTTTCAGTGAAACAGAATGGGGTCCAAAACATTCCTGTGGAAAAGCAAGGATTCATTCAATTAGAGAGGTTTGTCTGAAACCGTCCCAGTTATGTACTTGAGATTTTCTAACAAGCAGTGATGTTACCTGTAGAAAATGGATGTGATCCTCTGTCTCTGAAAGCTGTTTCAGCTCAGCGTCTCTCCTCCTTAGCTCAGCAATCTCCTGCTCCAGTTTCTTCATGCGTCCTTCAGCCTGATTCACTGCAGCCTTCTCGTTAGCTCCAATCAGCTCAATAACCTCAGTGTGGATCTTCTCAATGGATCGGATCAGCTCAGTAAAGATCTTCTCACTTTCCTTTATTTCTATGCACGCAGATCTCTGAGTGAAAGAACACAGTAGAGGAGACATGGTTAGAATTGATATCAAAAACACAACAGGCATAGACAGTAAACTTCTGTAGATGTGTTCCAGTCCACCTGTTAATAATAATAATAATAATAATAATAATAATAATAATAATAATAATAATAATAATAATAATAATAATAATACCCTTGTAACAATCTACCTTTGACCCAAAAGGCCAACACAACATTCCCAGAATAAGAATAGGTTACTACCAAAAACTCCTTAAAAATGACATAAAAAGTAGATCGGAGAAAGGCAGATACACAGCAAAAATAGGATTGCTAGGTTCATTTGGGTGCAAAACATTTAATTCCAAAACATTTGTCCAACACACACAGATTACCAAACAATTTTATGACCCACAGTACCTCGGGTAGCTGCTGACCCATGCATATAAAATTAAGTCGAAACAGAAATAGGATGGTGGTAAATCCACTGGTAAACCTACAGAGGCAATAAATAATTAAAAATAATGTTCAGTAGAAATGTCCCAAAATAATAGTCCAGTTTCATAAACAAACAAAAAATAAAAAAAACCCCAAAAATCAAAATTAAGTTTGTAATCCACCAACAAAAATAAAGTAAAAGGAAATGAAACAAAAATCCACCGTACAAAAATAATAATAAATCAGTTCGGTCTCACCGGTTTGTGTGGTTGTCCGTGAGCGCTCCAGAAAAATGACACAAAGACCAAAAAACACAGCTGTAATCCAAAATCCAAGGGTATGTCTTGTTTTCCTCCAGGAAATAGCAATGAAAAAAAATAGTGCCAGCAATGTTTGCAAAACAAAGTACATTGACTAAAACTGTGACAAACAAAAGCTAGATAAACATAGCATATATCTAACTTTCTGCAGTTTTGCATTAACACATCTACGTTTAGTAAACCTGTACACATGAAATACCTGACGGCAAACCTTCAGCAGCAAACTAAGCACAGTACAAACTACCAACAGGAAAAGGTGCCATCCCATAGTGCATTAGTGCACGGTTTATAAAGGTCAAGGTCCTCCAACATATTTAAAGGGGCAACATTTCCTAAAACCCACTCTTAAAAGTGTAACAGTAAGCATAAATTGAAGTATCATATCTTCTGACTTTAAACACATTTTGAATACCTGGCCAGGCTAAAAAGTTGCTTTTCAATACCCACTTTCAGTGACTCCACATCCTGTTTCAGCTCCTCAATTTCTTTCAGTCTCTTCTGGATTCTCTGTTGTGTTTCTGTCTGTGTCTCTCCCAGCTGCTTCTGTGTAGAAACACAGTGACACAGTTACATTTCTGATGGGGCATTGAGTGATACCCTGTCACACCCAGCACAGGCCTGTTTTAGTATGCTATTGAAACTGACATAATCATTTTAGTTCAAATATATTTTATGTTTTCTTGTATCCTTACCTCTTTACAATGTGTGCAATAATTCTGAGTCAAATATATTTTGTCTTCAGTTCTAGTTGCACGCCATAGACATCTGTAGCACAGGCTAGATCAGACAACATGTGTGTATAATAGTAAGATACAACACCATCTAGTGCACAGCTGCCAGCAATAAAAAAGGACACTTGATCCACAGTAGCTGTCCACTAGATGGCACTGTTTCATTCTAGTAACAGTGAATGATGGCTGATCTAGCATGTGTTACATGTTTGTTTTGTTAAGCACCTAGGAAACTGAAGCAGCTTTCTCTTTAATGTATATTTAGGGATTCTGATTTCTGTTTTTAATCGATAAACACAGATAAAACAGCTCTGATACAAAACAATGAAATCAGTGTATACCCAATAAACACCAGAGAAACACTGGACATGGTTACTCAATTCACGTTGACTTCACCCCTTTCCATGTGAAAAAATACAATAAAGTAACCTAAAACCAAAAAAAAAATCCCTTTCCCAGCGCAGTCAGGCAATGAACCTCCTTCCTGACTTGTATCTATCATTGATTCATTCTGAATACTTTAAACTTGAGTGGCAGCACATTCCTGCATTTCTATTGGAGGATTGCACACGCTGGTGAGATTTAAAATGAGATTACAATTAGAAAAGGAGGGTTGTTCTTGTGGGATTTAAAGCTATATTACAGTTCAATAGGGAGGATTCACACACTCGTGGAATTTAAAACAGAATTGAAAATTGTGAAGAAATGTAAAAAATGCCTAAATACACAAAATCCCCAGAAGAATGAGCCCGTGAGCAGAAGGACTTCACTGTGGAAGAGAGCAAAGGAAAGAGGGGACTAGTAGGGTGAGTGAAAGAAATTGTAGATTTCAGCAAACAAAATCCCAAATAGATTATTACATTTCTTAAACATATCTGTTTAAATCATATAAAAATGTTTTTAACCCACCAATTTCAGCTAGCGGCCATCTTGGATTTGAGTTACACGCTCCACTGACTTTGAGCCTTCATAATTAAAAAAAATAAAATATGTCTACAAAAAGATGAACACTTTACCAATAAAAATAATTTTTCTCAGCTAGATTGTGGTTATAAATTGAAAGATCAAACATTTTAAGTGTACAAGCAATCCTCCCAAAAACACACCTCTCACTGTGGGGCAGACTGGCAAGAACGGCCTGGCACGGGCACAGCAGCTCAGTGCAGATAGATGTGTATGTGCCACTTTTAAAGGCACGGGCACAGCAGCTCTGTCAGTGCAGATAGATGTGTATGTGCCACTTTTAAAGGCACGGGCACAGCAGCTCCTCCAGTGCAGATAGATGCGTATGTACCACTTTTAAAGGCACGGGCACAGCAGCTCTGCCAGTGCAGGTAGATGTGTATGTGTCACTTTTAAAAGCACAGCAGCTCTGCCAGTGCAGATTATTATTATTATTATTTATTTCTTAGCAGATGCCCTTATCCAGGGCGGCTTACAATTGTTACAAGATATCACATTATTTTTTACATACAATTACCCATTTATACAGTTGGGTTTTTACTGGAGCAATCTAGGTAAAGTACCTTGCTCAAGGGTACAGCAGCAGTGTCCCCCACTGGGGATTGAACCCACGACCCTCCGGTCAAGAGTCCAGAGCCCTAACCACTACTCCACACTGCTGCCCATAGATGCGTATGTGTCACTTTTAAAGGCACAGCAGCTCTGCCAGTGCAGATAGATGCGTATGTGTCACTTTTAAAGGCATGGGTTTTGTTTACTATATTTCAAAACACAATTATTAAAGTCTTGTTTAAAATGTGAAGTATAAGTTTATTAAGAAGATATTATGATCCCTGTGCTGCAATCATTGTTTCAATATATTAAAGAGGCCCTGCATCATAGAGGCAGCACTGGGTGAAGCTCGCTCCGTCCTCCGGCTGCAGCACCAATTTTCCAAGCGAGGATCATATTTCCACCACATCACTACAAACACAAGCATGGCTGTATCTTGGGTTAATGAAATTAATAAACATCGAAAAACAGAAGCCCTGTGTATATTGTATACCATATTAATCTTGTATATTGAATATCATATTAATCTTGTATATTGGATATCATATTAATCTTGTATATTGAATATCATATTAATCTTGTATATTGAATATCATATTAAGCTTGTATATTGAATATCATATTAAGCTTGTATATTGTATATCATATTAATCTTGTATATTGTATATCATATTAATCTTGGTCTTTTCTGTTTTTTTAAATTAGGCTTTTGTATTGCTTTTTTAAGTGAGGTTCTTGACTTTGCTGGGAATGTTATCTTTAAACAGTTAAACTATAATATCTTAAACAATAAAACTTACATATGATTTTAGAAAGTTGCAAGATACATATAAAAACACTAGGAATTCAAATCATGCTAATTTTACACTACAAATTCCAATGCACCACAAAACAGCTGAACAAATCCTTCTTACCCTGTGAGGCAGGGCTGAGGTCCTGCACGTGTAAATAGTGTATTTTTGTTTAATTGTAAGTAATTCTTTTGATAATCAAGTTTGTGCTAGATATGACAGGGTATATTCAAATCCAGGTGTGGAATGTGGCCAGGTGTTAATTGATTAATTGATTATCTCTTAGCCCCGGCCACATGCCTTTAAAAAGGGTCTGAAAAGCCAGTTTCTTGGTTCTACAAGCAGGGATACAGACTGTCTGGGAAGGACAGTGTTGCTGTAGGATCCTCATGACTGAGTGAGAAAAACAGGAGGAAAAATGTATCTCAGATCACTGTGTGAGTTAACCAGGATCACTAGCACTGGAAGGAATAGGGAACAAGTTTAGGGGATTTTAATCCCACACAAGTCTAGAGAGGAGGTGTCAGGGAGACTGTTCCTGGAGCGGGACCTCCTTTCTTGTTTGGTCAACTTTTATTTTCTAGTTGTTTTCGAGCAGTGTGATCTAATAACCTAGTAAACAGACATGTTAAATATCCCTGGGAATTCTTATCTTCTAGGATAGCTACAAGGAAATGGTTCAAACCCTTACCTGTTTCACACTCCTTTCTGCCTCAGCTGAGACTGTATCATGGCTCTTGTGTTCATTTTGTAAACACAACAAGCAAATACACGTCTGATCGGTTCTACAGAAGACCTCACATAATCGTTGGTGTTCAGCACAAAGCTTCTGCTCCAGATTTCCAATTGCATTGACCAGCTTGTGCCTCTTTAATGCAGTAACCTCACTGTGTGGCTTGACGTGTGTTTCACAGTAAGAGGCCAGGCACGTCAAACAGGATTTCACAGCTTTGAACTTTCTCCCAGTGCAGAAATCACACGGCACATCTCCAGGTCCAGCATAACTTTGAGCAGGAGGATTGAGTCCTGTGTTCTTTAATTTCTCCACAACTTCAGCCAGCATGGTGTTTCTGCACAGATCAGGCCTTGGGGTAAAAGTCTTTCTGCACTGGGGGCAGCTGTAGACACCTGTATGATCAGTCTGATCCCAGCAGTTCTTAATACACCCCATACAGTAGCTGTGTCCACATGGAATAGCGACTGGGTCCTTCAAAAGCTCCAGACACACTGGACAGTTCAAGTGCTCCTCTGACCACAAGTTTGAAGCCATTCTTGCTCCAGTGAGGCAGAGAGACTGACGATTTCACAACAGAAACTTCACTGTCCTGATTTCCTGGAGTTGTGTAAAACTCTAAGAGGTGGGGTTTGGGACTGGGTACAGGTTTAGACAAGCAGGCTGAGCAGAGACTGCTGAATCAGTGAGAGGGGCGGAGAGGAGAGAGTTGTGGGGGGGGAGTTTCTACACAAAGATAGCCAAGCAGACAGATCAAAGGTTCTCCACATTTCTGCATGCATAGACAGTTTGTTTGCTTGTTAATATTTATGACTGCCTGTTTTATCAGTTTATTACAGGTTCAGTCAGTCATGTGTTGGTCAGAGTCTATAGTAATAGAATATTATTGATATCATGATGAGACACATGTTTGCCACAGCAGGTGAAAAACAGAATAAATGAAACGGCAGCGAGTCAGCAAGGAGGGGTTAACTTGCAGAAGAAACTATTAATATTGCTTAAGCCTTGGTAAAATGATGTATACATCTATGCTCTAAAGAAAAGCTACCGTAGATTTGAAAACGAGATTTAGGCTCAGATGCAGGGCTGTGCTGTATGTTTTCGGATTTCAATTTGACCCTATTTCAGTTTTAGATTCTTGTAATTTCTTTAAAGTTTTTTAGAAAAATAATTTATTTTAAGAAGAACGCTGTTGAGAAAGTGCAGCACGCTATCTCGTTGTAAATCTCGTGTTTGTCATTCATGATGCTATTTGGGACAGAAAACGTTCAATGCTGACACAACTTTGCTTCCCCAAGAATTGTTCTGAAATGACACCCCTGTTATCCAGTAATGAGTTGAGCTGTGTGTGAATCTGTTCCTTATCCAGTAATGAGTTGAGCTGTGTGTAAATCTGTTCCTTATCCAGTAATGAGTTGAGCTGTGTGTAAATCTGTTCCTTATCCAGTAATGAGCTGAGCTGTGTGTAAATCTGTTCCTTATCCAGTAATGAGTTGAGCTGTGTGTAAATCTGTTCCTTATCCAGTAATGAGTTGAGCTGTGTGTAAATCTGTTCCTTATCCAGTAATGAGTTGAGCTGTGTGTAAATCTGTTCCTTATCCAGTAATGAGCTGAGCTGTGTGTAAATCTGTTCCTTATCCAGTAATGAGTTGAGCTGTGTGTAAATCTGTTCCTTATGCAGTAATGAGTTGAGCTGTGTGTGAATCTGTTCCTTATCCAGTAATGAGTTGAGCTGTGTGTAAATCTGTTCCTTATCCAGTAATGAGTTGAGCTGTGTGTAAATCTGTTCCTTATCCAGTAATGAGCTGAGCTGTGTGTAAATCTGTTCCTTATCCAGTAATGAGTTGAGCTGTGTGTAAATCTGTTCCTTATCCAGTAATGAGCTGAGCTGTGTGTAAATCTGTTCCTTATCCAGTAATGAGTTGAGCTGTGTGTAAATCTGTTCCTTATCCAGTAATGAGTTGAGCTGTGTATAAATCTGTTCCTATCCAGTAATGAGTTGAGCTGTGTGTAAATCTGTATAATGTGATATCTTGTAGCAATTGTAAGTCGCCCTGGATAAGGGCGTCTGCTAAGAAATAAATAATAATAATAATAATATCAACTCACTCAGCACTTGAGAGATAACACTATGTAACACAATTTTTGTTCCTGGGTAGTAAGTGTTATTTCCTAATTGCTTATGCCTCAAAACTATAGAAAATGGCTATTATTCCCCACAAACTTTGCTTTTGTGACCAGGACAGTGATATTTTGAAATTTACCTATTTCTAATGAGAAAACGGGCGAATTTGTGTCTTTTCGTTCCCATAAAGTCAGAAAAAAACAACATACGAATCCAAATTAACATGTATTTATACTAAAGTAATACAACAATGACTACAAAAGATTTAGAAGTGAGTAGTTTTTCGAGATTTACGATTATACTGTAAATCACTTTCACGAATCAGCCCCCAAATGTAGTCTCCCATCATGTTCTCGTTATACTGTCCTTGGTAGCAGCGTTCAAAGTCCAGTATATCCTGGTGGAAGCGCTCGCCTTGCTCCTCCGAGTACGCTCCCATGTTCTCCTTGAATTTATCAAGATGAGCATCAAGGATATGGACTTTGAGGGACATCCTACAGCCCATTGTGCCGTAGTTCTTCACCAGAGTCTCAACCAACTCCACATAGTTTTCGGCCTTGTGATTGCCCAGGAAGCCCCGAACCACTGCAACAAAGCTGTTCCAAGCCGCTTTCTCCTTACTAGTGAGCTTCTTGGGGAATTCATTGTACTCCAGGATCTTCTTTATCTGTGGTCCGACGAAGACACCGGCTCTGACCTTTGCCTCAGACCGCTTAGGGAAGAAGTCTTGAAGGTACTTGAAGGCTGCCGACTCCTTATCTAGAGCTCTGACAAATTGTTTCATAAGGACAATTTGATGTGCAGTAGTGGCATCAGCACTTTCCAGGGGTCCACCAGTGACTCCCACTTGACGTTGTTCCTCCCCACAGAGAACTCGGTCCGCTGTGGCCAGTCCCGCCTGTGGTAGTGCGCCTTGGTGTCCCTGCTGTCCCAAAGGCAAAGATAGCAGGGAAACTTGGTAAAACCGCCTTGGAGACCCATCAGGAATGCCACCATTTTTAAGTCTTAGCAGACGCCCTTATCCAGGGTGACTTACAATCGTAAGCATATAAATTAAGTGTTACAATACAAGTAATACAATAAGAGCAAGAAATACAATAACTTTTGTTCAAGCAAAGTACAAGTGTGACAAACCACAATTCAATAATACAGCAGATAATAGTGATAGTTACATCAGGATATGATTAAATACAAAATACTACAGGTTAAACACTTGGCAGATTACAGTATTCTGAAGTACAGGATTAAATGCAGTAAAATAGGGGGCAGATAAGAGCAAAATAAAGCACATTTACATGAAGGGTGATAGTGTCCCAGGATACAAACAGAGGAGTTCTACAGGTGCTGTTTGAAGAGGCGAGTCTTAAGGAGACGCCGGAATGTGGTCAGGGACTGGGCAGTCCTGACATCTGTAGGAAATGCAGATATGTAACCACTTAGGCAGCTGGAACTAAACCGAACTGGTGGGCTTAAGGCCCCTGTATTTATACTACTATTTATATTACTGGAAAGTTCTAGAAAGTTCTAGAAGTTACTCCAAGTTTACTCAGCACTGAATCTATCTGGAATGTTCTGGAAAATAGGTAAATTTCAAAATATCACTGTCCTGGTCACAAAAGCAAAGTTTGTGGGGAATAATAGCCATTTTCTATACTTTTGAGGCATAAGCAGTTAGGAAATAACACTTACTACCCAGGAACCAAAAAAAAAAAAAAATTGTTACACGGTGTAATGTATTGTCAACTAATTTAAAATATATATATTTTTAAATTAACCTGCCTGGAGTTAAGAATGACAAAGAAAATACATGAATATTTCCACCTGTATTGAATTCGCTGTTTTTCAGATCCCAGTACAGTAGTTTTAATTCACAACTGGAGTAGCTTGCAGTATCGCCTGTATCCACTGGGGGGAGACAAAGATACACGAAAAGATCTCTAGTGCTGTAGTTCTCATCTCCAAATAAGTATTTCCTATGTTTGATGTTGTAACAGGGCGAGCAGCCCTGTACATTGTTTATTTATTTTTAGATCGGGGTCTCCCCCTCCGCCCCTGTGCAGTGTGTTTTTCTTTTGTATTTAGTTTTATTGTATTATATTTATGACGGCGTAGCGCCGTGTTTTGTTTATTTAAAACGTGTCCTGGCAGAGGCGAGATCAGTGCTCGTCCTCTGCCAGGAGTAATTAATTAAAACTCGTGCAGAAGGTGGCCATCTCCCGAATGAATTAAGTGGTTTAATTTGTTGCTAATCGGGAGATGGTCACCTGTTATAAAAAGCCTGCAGCTCTTTAGATCGGGGTGGGTGTCAGAAGGAGAGAGTGTGTGAGAGGAGACGGAGTTACAAAACGAAACTAAATCATAGCATACAGGAACAGTGACAGCGACTGCCCAGCCTGACCTGTATGGTTTATTTATTTTGGATTTTGTGTTCGTGATTTGTTTTTGTTTACCCTTTTATTTTGCTCTGTGAGCAAGTGTTCTTTTGTTTAAATATTTATTTTATTTTTGGTTGCTTTAAATAAAACGGCGCCCGTGCCACTGCAATACCTTTTTGTTTTTGTTGTCCCTTCTTCTGCCGTGACGTCAGACCACTCAGCCGTTCCTGCCACACGTGGTGTCCTGCGTGGGATCGCAGCGCCTCCAGGACGCAGGCAGAAGAGGGTACTGCAGGTTTTTTCGTTTTTTTTCGTTTTTGTGTGTGGAGAAAAGGAGAGTGAAGAGGAGGATGGGAGGAAGGAAGATGGGAGGAAGGAGGATGAGGAGACAGCAGCAGCTGCAACAGCGGCCACCAGGGGTTGTTGTGGTGAATGAGTGGTGCCCTGGTTGTGGGGAGTTTGGGCACACCGTGGCCATCTGCCCCACCCAATACCAGGGAGAGGAGTGGATGACCCAGATCGACTGGGTCTACCAGGAGCGAGAGGGGAGAGAGCGGAAGGTGAGGAGAAGGAGGCAGAGAGGGAACACGGACCTGGAAAGGGAGGAGCCCGAACGTCCTGCGCCTAAAAGGGAGGAGCCCGAACGTCCTGCGCCTGAGTGGGAGGAGTCGGTGCGTCCACGGCCCGAGAGGGGGGAGTCGGTGCGTCCACGGCCCGAGAGGGGGGAGTCGGTGCGTCCACGGCCCGAGAGGGGGGAGTCGGTGCGTCCACAGCCCGAGAGGGGGGAGTCGGTGCGTCCACGGCCCAAGAAGGGGAAGGCCGAAGGTCCACAGCCCAGGTATCTGCCAGCAGAGGGAGAGTTCCTGCTGGTGCCACCTCCGTCTCCATGGGAGGACGACATGTCGCTCCCACCACCACCACCAGCAGAGGGAGCATGCCTGCTGGTTCCGCTTCCACCACCGCCAGCAGAGGGAGAATACCTGCTGGTGCCACCTCTGTCTCCATGGGAGGACTGTGAGTCGCTCCCACCACCACCAGCAGATGGAGAATACCTGCTGGTGCCACCTCTGTCTCCATGGGAGGACTGTGAGTCGCTCCCACCACCACCAGCAGAGGGAGAATACCTGCTGGTGCCACCTCCGTCTCCGTGGGAGGACTGTGAGTCACTCCCACCTCCGCCAGCAGAGGGAGCATTCCTGCTGGTTCCACCTCCACCGCCGTGGGAGGACGACATGTCGCTCCCACCACCACCAGCAGAGGGAGAATACCTGCTGGTGCCGCCTCCATCTCCGTGGGAGGACGACATGTTGCTCCCACCACCACCACCAGCAGAGGGAGCATGCCTGCTGGTTCCACTTCCACCACAACCAGCAGAGGGAACATGCCTGCTGGTTTCCCTGTTGCAGCCAGAAGGGGAGGCGCCCCTGCCGCCTTCGCTGCCAGAAGGGGAGGAGCCGCCTTCGCTGCCAGAATGGGAGGAGCCGCCTTCGCTGCCAGAAGGGGAGGAGCCGCCTTCGCTGCCAGAAGGGGAGGAGCCGCCTTCGCAGCCTGAAGGGGAGGAGCCCCTGCCGCCTTCGCAGCCTGAAGGGGAGGAAGCCCTGCCGCCTTCGCAGCCTGAAGGGGAGGAAGCCCTGCCGCCTTCGCAGCCTGAAGGGGAGGAAGCCCTGCCGCCTTCGCAGCCTGAAGGGGAGGAAGCCCTGCCGCCTTGGCCGCCTGAAGGGGAGGAAGCCCTGCCGCCTTGGCCGCCAGAAGAGGAGGAGCCCCTGCCGCCCTGGCCGCCAGAAGGGGAGAAGCCCCTGCCGCCTTGGCCGCCTGAAGGGGAGGAAGCCCTGCCGCCTTGGCCGCCTGAAGGGGAGGAAGCCCTGCCGCCTTGGCCGCCTGAAGGGGAGGAAGCCCTGCCGCCTTGGCCGCCTGAAGGGGAGGAAGCCCTGCCGCCTTGGCCGCCTGAAGGGGAGGAAGCCCTGCCGCCTTGGCCGCCTGAAGGGGAGGAAGCCCTGCCGCCTTGGCCGCCTGAAGGGGAGGAAGCCCTGCCGCCTTGGCCGCCTGAAGGGGAGGAAGCCCTGCCGCCTGAAGGGGAGGAAGCCCTGCCGCCTGAAGGGGAGGAAGCCCTGCCGCCTTGGCCGCCTGAAGGGGAGGAGCCCCTGCCGCCTTCGCAGCCTGAAGGGGAGGAAGCCCTGCCGCCTTGGCCGCCTGAAGGGGAGGAAGCCCTGCCGCCTTGGCCGCCTGAAGGGGAGGAGCCCCTGCCGCCCTGGCCGCCAGAAGAGGAGGAGCCCCTGCCGCCTTTACTGTCAAGAGGAGAGGAGCAGGAGCTACCTCAACCTCCACCACCACCACCATTGGGAGAAGTGGAGCTCCTGCTGCCGCCTTCATGGCCAGGGGCTCCCCTCCCGCCGTCGGCATCGCCTAGGGTCGCCTGTGTCTCCCTTGCATCTCCTAGGGTTGCTGCCGGTCCTGCGTCGCCTCCCGAGGGTCCGCTGCCGTCGCCTCCCGAGGGTCCGCTGCCGCTGCCGTCGCCTCCCGAGGGTCCGCTGCCGTCGCCTCCCCAGGGTCCGCTGCCGCTGCCGTCGCCTCCCGAGGGGCCGCTGCCGTCGCCTCCCGAGGGTCCGCTGCCGTCGCCTCCCGGGGGTCCGCTGCCGCTGCCGTCGCCTCCCGAGGGTCCGCTGCCGTCGCCTCCCGAGGGTCCGCTGCCGTCACCTGGGGTCGCCAGGGATCCTGCTTCACCTGGGGTCCCTACACTGTGGTCGGAGCCCCACGGAGGGGAGCTGCCGGCCATCAAGAAAGGGGGGGAGGTCAGGAGACCAGATCCCCCAGCCGCACTTTTGTGGCAGGAGTTTGGGTGGTCAGAGCCCCACGGAGGGGAACTGCTGGCCATGAAGAGGAGGGGGAAGGTCAGGAGACCAGCTCCCCCAGCCGCAATTTCGCGGCAGGAGAGAGTGTGGAGGGAGCCCCGGAAGAGGGAGCTGCCAGCCACGAAAAATTGGGGGGTGCCGGAGATTCCACCATGGCCACCCCCCGGAAACAACTTGCTTCCCCCTCTACCGGGACATTGAGACTGAGGGGGGAGGTGGCCGTTGGGGCCATGTGTGCTTCGCACAAGGGGGGGGATATGTAACAGGGCGAGCAGCCCTGTACATTGTTTATTTATTTTTAGATCGGGGTCTCCCCCTCCGCCCCTGTGCAGTGTGTTTTTCTTTTGTATTTAGTTTTATTGTATTATATTTATGACGGCGTAGCGCCGTGTTTTGTTTATTTAAAACGTGTCCTGGCAGAGGCGAGATCAGTGCTCGTCCTCTGCCAGGAGTAATTAATTAAAACTCGTGCAGAAGGTGGCCATCTCCCGAATGAATTAAGTGGTTTAATTTGTTGCTAATCGGGAGATGGTCACCTGTTATAAAAAGCCTGCAGCTCTTTAGATCGGGGTGGGTGTCAGAAGGAGAGAGTGTGTGAGAGGAGACGGAGTTACAAAACGAAACTAAATCATAGCATACAGGAACAGTGACAGTGACAGCGACTGCCCAGCCTGACCTGTATGGTTTATTTATTTTGGATTTTGTGTTCGTGATTTGTTTTTGTTTACCCTTTTATTTTGCTCTGTGAGCAAGTGTTCTTTTGTTTAAATATTTATTTTATTTTTGGTTGCTTTAAATAAAACGGCGCCCGTGCCACTGCAATACCTTTTTGTTTTTGTGGTCCCTTCTTCTGCCGTGACGTCAGACCCTCAGCCATTCCTGCCACAGATGTGTTATGTATATTTTGTATAAAAAAATAAAATAAAAGGTATTGTTTTTTTTCCAATACATGAACTTTTTTAAACAACTTTAATTGTGATTATTTAATTGTGATTATTATGATGATGCTGATATAAAGCTCCTTCATTGCACTAATGGAGTGCTTTATCAGACACTGCAAGCAGACCACTACTATTATTATTATTATTATTTATTTCTTAGCAGACGCCCTTATCCAGGGCGACTTACAATCGCAAGCAAATACAAATACATTCAAGTGTTACAATATAAGTCATACAATAAGAACAAGAAATACAATAATTCTCAAGTGTGACAAACCACAATTCAATAATACAGCAGATAATAGTGAAAGTTACATCAGGATATGATTAAGTAGTGATAGTTACATCAGGATATGATTAAGTACAAAATACTACAGATTAAACACTTGGGAGATTACAATATTCTGAGGTACAGGATTAAATGCAGTAAAATAGGGGGCAGATAAGAGCAAAATAAAGCATATTTAAATGAAGGGTGATAGTGTCCCAGGATACAACAGAGGAGTTCTACAGGTGCTGTTTGAAGAGGTGAGTCTTAAGGAGGCGCCGGAATGTGGTCAGGGACTGGGCAGTCCTGACATCTGTAGGAAGGTCGTTCCACCACTGCGGAGCAAGGGTGGAGAAGGAGCGGGCTCGGGAGGCAGGGGAGCGTAGCGGAGGTAGAGCCAGTCTTCTAGTGCAGGCGGAGCGGAGAGATCGAGTGGGGGTGTAGGGAGAGATGAGGGTCTGGAGGTAGCTGGGTGCAGTCTGATCAAGGCATCTGTAGGCTAGTACAAGAGTCTTGAACTGGATGCGAGCGGTGATCGGGAGCCAGTGGAGCGAGCGGAGTAGTGGAGTAGCGTGGGCGAAGCGAGGTAGAGAGAACACCAGGCGAGCAGCAGAGTTCTGGATGAGCTGGAGCGGACGGGTGGCGGACGCAGGGAGGCCAGCCAGGAGGGAGTTGCAGTAGTCTAGGCGGGAGAGTACCAGGGCCTGGACCAGGAGCTGGGTAGCATAGTTGGTGAGGAAGGGTCGGATTCTTCGGATGTTGCTCAGGAAGAATCTGCAAGTGCGTGCCAGAGTGGAGATGTGCTGGGAATAAGAGAGGCAGGGGTCCAGGGTGACTCCAAGGTTTTTAGCTGAGGAAGAGGGAGAGAGTGTGGTAGATTCCAGAGGAACAGAGATAGAGAGATCAGAGGAGGGGGAGGAGGAGGGAAAGAAAAGGAGGTCAGATTTAGAGAGGTTGAGTTTGAGGTGATGCGAGTGCATCCAGGAGGAAATAGCAGACAGACAGGTAGAGATACGGGAGGAGATGGTGGAGTCAGAGGTGGGGAAGGAGAGGAAAATCTGAGCATCATCAGCATAGAAATGGTATGAGAAACCATAGGATGCGATGAGGGGGCCCAGGGAGCGGGTGTAGAGAGAGAACAGGAGAGGACCCAAGACTGACCCTTGGGGGACTCCAGTCAAGAGAGGGTGAGGTGTGGAGGTTGCTCCACGCCAGGTTACCTGGTAAGTGCGGTTGGAGAGGTAGGAGGAGAACCAGGCCAGAGCAGTGCCAGAGATCCCCAGGTCAGCAAGAGATGATAGTAGAATAGAGTGATCAACAGTGTCAAAGGCAGCAGAGAGGTCGAGGAGAATTAGGACAGAGGAGAGAGAGGCAGCTCGGGCACACTTAAGTGAGTTGGTGACAGAGAGAAGGGCGGTTTCAGTGGAGTGAGCAGAGCGGAAGCCAGATTGGAGAGGGTCAAGCAGAGAGTGGTTGGACAGGAAAGCAGAGAGCTGGCGGTGTACAGTCCGCTCGAGGGTTTTGGAGAGGAAGGGTAGGAGGGAGACAGGACGGTAGCTCTGGAGGGAGGTGGGGTCGAGGGTAGGTTTTTTGAGGAGGGGAGTGATAGAGGCTTTTTTGAAGGCAGAGGGGAAGATGCCAGAAAGTAGAGAGGTGTTGAGGAGGGAGGAGATGAAGGGGAGTAGAGCAGGAGCAGCAGCTTGAAAGAGGTGAGTGGGGAGGGGGTCCAAGGCACACGTGGTGGGTTTGTGACCCTGGAGCAGGGAGGAGAGGTCAGAGTCTGAGAGGGGCAAGAAGGTGGAGAGGGAGGGCGAGTTAGTAGGGGATGTAGTGGGTGTAGGGGTTGGAGCAGGAGGGGGTGCGGGGGAGGGAGAGGTGTTAAAGAGTTTGCGGATATCTGAGATTTTAGAAGAGAAGAAGGAGGCAAAGTCGTCAGGGGAGATAGAGGAGGGAGGAGGAGGGGGGGGAGGGTTTAGGAGGGAGGAGAAGGTAGAGAATAGTTTACGTGGGTTGTTAGTGGAGGCTTGGATTACAGATTGGAAATAAGCACATTTAGCAGAGGAGAGAGTAGAGGAGAAGGAGGAGAGAAGAGTGCGGTAAAGGTCTAGGGCAGCAGGGAGTTTGGTTCTCTTCCATTTCTTTTCAGCAGATCGCAGTGTGATTCTTGCCGAGCGGAGCACAGAGGAGAGCCAGGGATGGGGAGGGGAGGGGCGAGCGGGTCGGGAGGTGAGGGGACAGAGGGAGTCGAGGGAGGAGGTGAGTGAGGAGAAGAGGGTGGAGGTAGCAGAGTCTACGGAGAGTTGTGAAAAGGAGTCGATAGGAGGGAGGTGAGAGAGAGCAGTGGAGGCAAGGACAGAGGGGGAGAGAGAGCGGAGGTTACGGCGAGAGGTGACAGTGGGGGTAGGAGGAGCAGGGAGAGGGGGGAGAGACAGAGAAAAAGAGATGAAATAGTGATCAGAGAGGTCCAGGGGGGTGACAGAGAGGTTGGAGGGGCAGCAGGCCCTGGAGAAGGTGAGGTCCAGTTGACGGCCAGCTTTGTGGGTAGGAGGGGACGGAGAGAGACAGAAGTCGAAGGAGTGAAGGAGAGGGAGGAATCCAGCAGAGTGGCTGGGGTTGGAGAGATGGATGTTGAAGTCACCCAACAGGACAGTCGGGGTAGACAGAGAGGGGAGGGAGGAGAGTAGATAGTCGAGTTCATCCAGAAAGTGAGTGAGAGGCCCAGGGGGGCGGTACAAAACAATGAGCAGGAGTTGACAGGGAGAGGTTAGTTGGACTGCATGAAATTCAAAGGTAGTGACAGAGAGGGAGGTGAGATCAGAGGGGACAGAAAAGAGTAAGGAGGGAGAGAGGAGAAGACCCGTCCCACCTCCCCGTCCGGTGAGACGCGGGGTATGGGACAGGACGTAGAGAGAGGACAGGGCAGCAGGAGTAACAGTGTTATCAGGGGACAGCCAGGTTTCAGTGAGAGCAAGGAAATCGAGCGAGAGGTGGGAGGCAAAGGCAGAGATGAAATCAGCTTTGTTAGCAGAAGAGTGACAGTTCCAGAGTGCACCAGAGAGTGTGCGGGAGGGGGGGAGAGGCAGAGAAATGAGGTTAGAGGGGTTGGAGGAGCAGTAGCGGAGGGAGGGCAGAGGACGAGGACGGGAGGACAGAACAGGGATGTGAGAGACAGTCATAGCAGGACAAGCAAGACAAAAGGCACAGTAGGAGCAGTGGGGTGGAGGATACAGACCTGACTAGTAGATGGCTTCTTCCAGAGCGCTGGGAGGTTCGGATCTAGTCGAACAGCGTCTCAGCGCAGGCCTCCCCTCGCTGGACTCCCACAGCTAGACTCCCGGCTCTTTTGTTGAGGCTCTTCTGTTGGCTGGCGCTTCGTGCTGGCGCTAAAATAAGCTGCTTGAATAAATGTTGTTACCCCTGCTTGGCAAAAGAACCAACTAAACTGTGTGGAAACCAATCAAATAGCAAAATCAACTGCTAATCAATTTAGCCACTCACCTGGTACTAATCACACACAAACTCAGCCAATTCAAACACCACCTTACAATGTCACCAAATGTAGTAGTTACAATTACAAAAAGCAGGAACTTATCTATCTGCCTCTCTCCCTGGTTCCCTGAAGACTACTAGTCTAGCACATGCCTAAACCATCCAAAATTGCGCCAGAATTCATCATTTTATCCCTTTTTCAAAAATGGGGACCCCCCTCCGACACTCTTCCCCCTTCATCCTCACGTGCCACGATGAGATCGGTGCCCCAGCTACCTTGTAAGTGCCACATACCTTAAAACGGATTGAATACCCTGTGTCTATACAGCTGTGGGTGACGTCATTTCAATGGTCATTAAAACTATGCAAATCACTCTGTCCCAAAAACCTTTAACCATTTCCCTCTAAGAGATATTAGTCCCTAATATATTATACTATATTTAGGGCTTCTGTTTTTTGGGTTTGATTAATTGTATTTTTCGGTGGTTATTTTTTGGCTGTTTTCGAGTTTTATGTAAATCGTTTTTTTTTCAAAGGCTTTCGTTTTTGATCTACTGTATGAAATTAGTGTTTTTGGTTACTTTCCAAAATGCTTGAGCGTTTCTTTTTCTGTCAATATGTATAGTAGAAACTGGACAGGACTTCCACTCTTAAGTTGTCCCTTCTATCCTTTGCTGTCTTCCGCAGTGAAATCCTTCTGGTCTCGGCACATCTTCTGGGGTTTTTGTCTGGAGGCATTTTTATACATTTCGCCACAATTCTGTTTTAAATCCTCCGTAACTGGAATAGAGCTTGAAATCCCGTTAACAAGCCTCCATCCTGATTGTAATCTCGTTTTAAATCTCGCAAGCGGACTCTCCAACGGAAATGCAGGAATGTGCTGTCACTCAGTAGTTGGGGCGGGTTTAAAGTATTCAGAACGAATCAATGACAGATACAAGTCAGGAAGGCGGGACATTGCCCAGCAGCACTGGGAAATATATTTATTATTATTGTTGAAGTAGGTTTTATTTTTTTTTTAATGGGAAACGGGTAAAGTCAACGTGAATAGATTAACCATTTCCACAGTTTTTCCGGTGTTTTCATCTTTTTTTCTATCAGGGGTGTTTTATCGGTGCTGCAACTTCCCTGCAACAACCTCTCCAGGCAGCACCTGTAGAACTCCTCTTTTCCCTCTGGACACTTTATCACTCTTCTTTAATGTGCTTTACTTGCTCTTATCTGCCCCCTATTTTACTGCATTTTATCCTGTACTTTAGAGTACTGTAATCTGACACAAGTGTTATTTAATCTGTAGTATTTTGTATTTAATTATATCCTGATGTAACTATCACTGACACTGTTATCTGCTCCGTTATTGAATCGTATTTTGTCACACTTGAACTTGCTAGAACCGAAGTCATTGTATTTATCTTGCTCTTAATTGTATTAATACTTGTACTGTGATTCTTGAAATGTATTTTTGTTTACGACTGTAAGTTGCCCTGGATAAGGGCGTCTGCTAAGAAATAAGTAATAAAAATAATAATAAAAACATACTTTTTTGACGTTATATATCTGTATAAATACTTTATTATTATTATTTGTTCAATTAGCAGATGTCTTTATCCAAGGCGACTTACAGAAACTGGCGTGTGTGAACTATGCATCAGCTGCAGAGTCACTTACAATTACGTCTCACCCGAAAGACGGAGCACAAGGAGGTGAAGTGACTTCCTCAGGGTCACACAATGAGAAAGTGAGTGAGCCGGGACTTGAACCGGGGACCTCCTGGTTACAAACCCTTTTCTTTAACCACATAGCCTCCTATATACACACTATGAAGAATAAAATGCATCAAAGAAATTAGAAATGGATCTAAAATATCACAGTTATAACTAAAGTCATCTTTTTGTTTAGATTCACTTTGTATATCAAAGTTTGTGCTGCTATTAAAGCACCCACTGCCTCAATAGAGCTCTCACAGTGCTGTCTAACCTCCAAGTACATCAGGTAAACAAGAGTGTAACCCTAACCCTGCCCCCTCACGAAATCCAGAGCATGCTGTGTTCAGTCATCATAAAAAAGCCTGCAGACAGCAAACTGACCAAAACTGAAACAGTACTGTGTACCTTATCCCAGTTCTGAATCCTATATCTACATCATCTATTATACAGCTGCCATAAAACAGTGTTATCAAAGAAACATACAGACCTAACCTTGGGGCTACACATTGCATTGATAAGACTGAATGGCTAGTTACTAGAAGCTGTGTATGTGTGTGTGTGTGTGTGTGTCAGCAACATGTGCTAGTGTGTGTGTGTGTGTGTGTGTGTGTGTGTGTGTGTGATAAGGCATGCAAGGCTAATGAAATAACTTGTTTTTAATGGTTTAAGCAAATTAAATAATTCCATGAAAAAATGACCTGCCCTGCACTTCAATACACTGTGTAGATCTCACATATAATATGCAGTTGTGAAAGAAGTGCAGGATATAGTAAACTCTATCTAGATGAAATGAGCTAGGAAGTGCAAGTGTAGAGCTTTCTTTAACCCAGGATGTTTTCAGATTGAAGGGGCATTTACTCCTTTCTAAAACATCAAACAGAAAGTTTATATTCCAAAGCATCAAATACAGTGAATAACTCACGAGTGTTTTACTAATTTTGAAACATAAAAAGTAGACAGCAGATTATTTTTCCTTTTTCAGAAAGTATGAAAACACATCCCTGATATCACTGCTAGTGAATGGAGGTGCACAGCAAGTACGATTTCAGCTGAATTCCATTTAAAATGGTTCTGTTTAATAAAAGGCAGATCTCAGCTATCTGTATGTAGGCTTTACATGTTAGAAATGGTTGACTGCTTCGTTCAGGTGGACACTAAGTTAAAATCCAGCTCGCAGATACTTGCTATTTCTTTAAAAACTGTTTTGATTATTTTATTTTGTAGATTACATGGGTCATTGACTACAAGCTCATGCTTAGTAATACTGTTTTTTCTACTTTTTGGTTGAATTAATATATATATATATATATATATATATATATATATATATATATATATATATATATATATACATTAAAGACATTCATCATTCAACAGATGTGGTATTTCTTTTACTGGGTGGAGAGTGTTTGAGGTTGAAAGGTTGCTGATTGCATGCTTGTGAGCTCTGTATGAACTGAGGTTTAAAAAGTGATTTCAAATAAAAATTAATAATAATAATAATAATAATAATAATAATAATAATAATAATAATTAAAAATAAATAAACTGCAGACAGCAGATTCTGACCAAAACCAAACTTTGGACCTTATCCCAGTTCTGTAACATCTTTCTACATCATTTATTATACAGCTGCCATAAAATAGTGTGATAAGAAAAACAGACAGGCTCAAACTTTGGACATATAAATCGCATTGATAAGAGTGAATTGCTTGTTACTGGAAACTGTTTGTGTGTGTGTGTGTGTGTGTGTGTGTGTGTGTGTGTGTGTGTGTGTGTGTTAGTCAGGTGTGCCAGTGTGCTTGTGTGTATACAGGTAATGGACAAAAAATGGAAACCCCAATGTAAAGTCACTTAATAGGGTGTTGGGCCACTATGGTATCCTGCTCTGTGAAGTTCTCGGTGGACCGTTTTTGATTAAACTGGCCGCTCGCTCCCCAGGTTGAAATTTGCAGTCAATTGATCTGCAGTCGCTCGCCTGTTTTGCTTTGCACTTCGAATGAATGCACGGATATCACAATCCTGGAGTATGAGTTTCTGCCCGCTGTTGCCCTTTGCTGATGATGTCTTTCCCTCGGAGTTCCATGCCGACATCACCTTAGACACCGTTGCTTGTGAAACATCAGCAAGTTGAGCTGTCTTGATCACTGAATCTCCTGCCAAATGCACCCCAAAAATCACCCCTCTTTCAAAGTCACTGAGGTCTCCTCTTGCAGTCATGCTAGCCATAATTATAGGCAACCAGGCCTGTCCAGCATTTTTTTTTGCATGCCCCTAAGCATGCTGGGATGTTATTTGCTTAATTAATGCATGATCCACACCTGTGTGGAAGCCCTTGCTTTCAATATACTTGGTGTCCCTCATTTACCCAGGTGTTTCCATTTTTTGTCCACTACCTGTATGTGAAAAGGCATGAAAGGCTAATTAAATAATGTTTTTAAAATGTTTTTAGCAAATTAAATAAATCCATAAAAAAATATCTGTCATGCACTTCAATACACTGTAGATCTCACATATAATATGCACCAGTTCTGAAACATAAACATAAATAGAAGTTCATTTTTCCTTTTATAAAAAAATTGAAAACATATCACTTACAGCACTGGTAGTGAATGGAAGTGCACAGCAAGTACGATTTAAGCTGAACTCCCTTTAAAATGGGTCTGTTTAATAAAAGGCAGATCTCAGCTATCTGTATGTAGGCTTTATGTGTTAGAAATGGTTGACTGTTCGTTCAGGTGTGCATTTATATAGACTTTACTGTATAATCTGTAATATCCAATATTTTGTGTATTGACAAATGCTGTCCACATGTCTGCTTCCTGATCACAGGTTAAAATCCTGCTCACACATACTTGCTATTTCTTTTTAATTATTTTATTTTGTAGATTACATGGGTCATTGACTACAAGCTCATGCTTAGTAGTACTGTTTTCTACTTTTTGGTTTGATTACATCATTATCATTATTATTGTAGTTTTTAAAGAAATACATCATTCAACAGATATGGTATTTCTTCTACTCACTGGGGGAGAGTGCTGTTGGTGGAAAAGGGTACTGATTAAATACTTGAGAGCTATAGAAACCACAGGGGTGCATGAAAAAGTGACCATTTTATATGAGATTTCAATGGATTTATTGATTTAGCACCAATGTGTTCTCATGCTTGAGAGCTTTATAGAAGCCACAGGGGTGCATGAACTGAGTTTTAAAGAGTCTGTTTTTAAAGAGTCCCCCCCCCCCAGATGCAAGGAAGCTCTGAAGATAGCTGAGAGCTTTCCATTATCAGGATGTGCAGGTATGTGATTATAAATAGGGCTACATTTAGAAATACTAAAAAAAACATTATAAATTAAATGTCAAATGTTTTGACAATGAATCATTTTTAATTTCTCTAAAAAGCTGATCTTTAAATCATCTGTTTTGTTAGTTTCATTGCTTCTGCTGCCCTTGCTCTTTGAAGGTGCTGTTTGAATGTTGTTATATGTAGCTTGTGTTTTGTAATGTTGCAAGGAGTTTGTAAAGCAGGGTTTCTGACAGGCAGTGACAAGGCAAGGCGATCTAATACACAGACACAGACACTGAGTGCAAACCCAACACATCACGCTCTTCAGAACCACATCACTTTACAAAAGAGACAGCCTCTCTCTTGCAAGAGCTGTGACACACTTGGGATATTTTAGTGCTTTACCTCATACATATTGCAAATTTTGCACTGCCAAAAAAACTTTTAAATGCACACCTGATTTCAAAGGATGTATTTTTGTAGTGGAAATAAGAAATACATGTAAAAACAAATACAATAATTTAAGAAACCTGTAGACAGCAGATTCTGACCAAAACCGAAACAGTCCTTTGTAACTTATTCTTAGCAGACGCCCTTATCCAGGGTGACTTACAGTCGTAAACAAAAATACATTTCAAGAATCACAGTACAAGTATTAATACAAATTAAGAGAAAGATAAAAAAAAAATACTTTGGTTCTAGTAAGTACAAGTATATGACAAAATATGATTCAATAATGGAGGAGATAACAGTGTCAGTGATAGTTATATCAGGATGTAATTAAATACAAAATACTACAGATTAAATAACACTTGTGACAGATTACAGTACTCAAAAGTACAGGATTAAATGCAGTAAAATAGGGGGCAGATAAAAGCAAGTAAAGCACATTTAAGGAAGAGTGATAAGTGTCCAAGAGAGAAAAGAGGAGTTCTACAGGTGCTGTCTGAAGAGGTGAGTCTTAAGGAGGCGCCGGAACGTAGTCAGGGACTGGGCTGTCCTGACATCTGTAGGAAGGTCATTCCACCACTGCGGGGCGAGGGTGGAGAAGGAGCGAGCTCTGGAGGCAGAGTAGCGTGGAGGAGGTAGAGCCAGTCTTCTAGTGCAGGAGGAGCGGAGAGGTCGAGTGGGGGTGTAGGGAGAGATGAGGGTCTGGAGGAAGCTGGGTGCAGTCTGGTCAAGGCATTCTGTAACCTTTTTCAACATTTAATATGCACATGCCATTAGACAGTGGGACCAAATAACATACAGGGGTTGGACCTATAAATTATTATTATTATTTATTTCTTAGCAGACGCCCTTATCCAGGGCGACTTACAATCGTAAGCAAATACATTTCAAGTGTTACAATACAAGTAATAATACAATAAGAGCAAGATAAATACAATGACTTTGGTTCAAGCAAGTACAAATTGCATTGATAAAACTAAATTGCTTGTTACTGGAAACTGTGTGTGTGTGAGTCATGTGTGCCAGCGTGCTTGTGTATGTATGTGAAAAGGCATGAAAGGCTAATGAAATAACCTTTTTTTAATGGTTCTAGCACAGTAAATAATTCCATGAAAAAATGACCTGCCATGCACTTCAATACACTGTGTAGATCTCACATATAATATGCAGTTGTGAAAGAAGTGCAGGGTATAGTAAACTCTATCTAGATGAAATGAGCTGGGAAGTGCAAGTGTAGAGCTTTCTTAACCGAGGATGTTTTCAGATAGAAGAGACATTTACTCCTTTCTTAAAAAATCAAACAGAAAGTTTATATTCCAAAGCTTCAAATACAGTGAATAACTCAGGAGTGTTTTACTAATTCTGAAACATAAAACGTAGACAGCAGATTATTTTTCCTTTTACATAAAATGTGAATACAAATATGAATTACTGGTACTTATGAAACTAATAACAAGATACTGAACAAGGGGAGGGGAACGTGTAATGAGTGCTACAGCAACTACAGCCTCTGGTTCTTTTTTTCTTATGTCAGCATGTTGGTCAGGTTTTTCGATTGAAGTGGATTTGAATGGAAACCTTTTTTTTTTTCTTATCATGACCATAACCTTTGATACATTTCAGATACGCGTAACTGCTAATTCGCTTTAACAATTTAATGAGGACATAGACATAGAAAAATATTAAGTTACATAAACCAAGGTCAACATTTTCCCTTTCTCTGCATTAATAACGATAGCTTTGCGTCCCATGATTTAAACTAACTCCAATTCCAGTTATCTTTCATTTCTAGAAATGCTTTGAGTCCACCCAGTAGGAGGAGCTAAGCATATTTGTGGTATAAAAACTTTCCAGTCACTGTATGGGTTACTTTGAAAAAATTATTTGACTGAGGTAAGAGGCTTATCTTTCTTAACTTTATTGGTGGATATTTTGTATGCTTTTTTTGTCATTCGTTCTTTGTGACAATTCTGCTTTAGAAGCCACCATCCATAAAATCAACCCTAAATAAAAACTCGAAGCCACTGGATGAGGTGCTTATTACTGAAATGTTAGTATAGTGTGTGTTATTTATAAAACAAACTAACATGAATGAATAAAATACATACCTGTAATGATCTTGAGAAGAAAATGTATCTGAATACTTTTTTGGTTTTCCATGCTTTATTTAGGAGGATACATTTGGTTTACACCAAACTTTGACTATATTGCGCAGTTGGGCTTCATTGTATTTCAGTTGAGGTGTCATGCCTTGTTTTTTGATAAGAGAAGTTTACCAAGATAAACATGCCTGCTTGGATTTAAAGATACATAACATTGAAAATTCAGATAATCATGGAGAGCTTATTAATATAGTATTTAACACAAAAAACACACAAAAAAAATGTGATATCTTGTAACAATTGTAAGTCGCCCTGGATAAGGGCGTATGCTAAGAAATAATAATAATAATAATAATAATAATAATAATAATAATAATAATAATAATAATAATAATAATAATAATAATAATAATAATTATTATTTATTTAATCAAACACTATGAGCCTATTGAAAATTCAAATTAAATGGATATAATGTAGGGAACGGTACTAACATGGTTGTTCCGAAATATCTCGTAGGTTGTTATATATTTGTTCTGTGGAAAAGAACCAATGAATTACTACTGGGTTTTTTTGTATATTTTTTCCTCAGATATTAATATCAACAACCTTAACTGACCAATGTCGTTTTTTGGTTCAATCTAGAGATCACCTTAGGGTAAAGTAGGGTACATTTTATTCAAAAATGCAAATAGCTCTTTGTTATTATTAAGCCAACACAATGTTTTGATGATCTCTCTATCAATACATATTTATACTTTAGTGTTTAGTAGTTATAGGCTATTGTTTCTAAACCTATAATGTTAACACTGTATGAATCTATGTGCTATGCTAATGCACAAGCATGTCTCCATGCCACCCGATACGCATGCCAGCGTCAGTGACACACTGTCGCTGGAGGTGAAAAGCGCTCCCTGCCTACTGGCGCTGGTGTATAACACCTGTAACATGTTAAACCAGCAGGGAGCATGGAGGAGAGTGGAGGGAACATAGAGAAGGGAGCTGGGAAAATGCAGCACAGTGGAGGGAGGAGAGAGCAAAGAAGATTGAGGTGGGAGCATAGAGGGAGAAGGGAGGAGGGAGCAGTAAGGAGGGAGCAGGGAGGAAGGATCATAGAGGGAGGAGGGAACATAAAGGAGGGAGGAGGGAGCATAGAGGAGGGAGCAGGGAGCATAGAGAAGGGAGGAGGGAGCATGCAGGAGAGATGAGGGAACAGGTGAATTGTGTGAATTGTGACAGGGATTAAATTATTATTTATTATTATTATAATTATTATTATTTATTTCTTAGCAGACACCCTTATCCTGGGTGACTTACAATTGATACAGTATATCACATTATTTTTACATACAATTACATTATTTTTTTATATACAGTTACCCATTTATACAGTTGGGTTTTTACTGGAGCAATCTAGGTAAAGTACCTTGCTCAAGGGTACAACAGCAGTGTCCCCCTCCTGGGATTGAACCCACGACCCTCCGGTCAAGAGTGCAGAGCCCTAACCACTACTCCACACTTGATGTATTTTTTCTTTATAGTGTGTATATAGGAGGCTGTGTGGTTAAAGAAAAGGGCTTGTAACCAGGAGGTCCCTGGTTCAAATCCCACCTCAGCCACTGACTCATTGTGTGACCCTAAGCAAATCACTTCACCTCCTTGTGCTCCGTCTTTCGGGTGAGACGTAGTTGTAAGTGACTCTGCAGCTGATGCATAGTTCACACACCCTAGTCTCTGTAAGTCGCCTTGGATAAAGGCGTCTGCTAAATAAACAAACAATAATAAATTAGGTGTGATCCTGTGATCATTTTCCATTTTAAAAGTGATTCAGATGTGTTTGTCTCTAGACTGATGTGAACTGGGGGAACGCTAATTAAAGTTTATCAGTGTTTATATTTATGTCATGTAAACTAGATAACTCCACTATTCAGAAGAAGCTTCTTTTTATACATGGGATATAAACAGAAAAACTGTGTCATTCAAGATATAGCAAAGTTATATTTAGAAAAACCACGATGTGAAACAACGCAGAGCACAGAAATGACACATTTTTGCATTGTTGATGAGACACTAATGACTCAATAATCATCAATTGAATTTGTAAAGGGGAGGAGAAAAGGACAAAAACACAGGAAAAAAAAATAATGTTAATCAGACGTGATACCCATACTTCCACAGAAAAGCATGCGTGCCGCAAAGCAGTCTGCACATTGGGCGACACTTGACATGTGACAGTACGCCATGATGATGTCACAAATAGTCTTGTGACTCACGAAAGTGCATTTTGTGCACAGAATTAGCATTTTGTCTAGGATAGATGGGCTAGCATGATATTACTAACCAACTAGGATAAATGGACTAGCGTGATATTATATTAACCAACTAGGATGAATGATCTAGCTTGATATTATATTAACCAACTAGGATGAATGGGCAGCTTGATATTATATTAACCAACTAGGATGAATGATCTAGCTTGATATTATATTAACCAACTAGGATGAGTGGGCAGCGTGATATTATATTAACCAATTAGGATGAATGGGCAGCGTGATATTATATTAACCAACTAGGATGAATGGACTAGCTTGATATTATATTAACCAACTAGGATGAATGGGCAGCTTGATATTATATTAACCAACTAGGATGAATGATCTAGCTTGATATTATATTAACCAACTAGGATGAATGGGCAGCTTGATATTATATTAACCAACTAGGATGAATGATCTAGCTTGATATTATATTAACCAACTAGGATTAACATGAAGCTGGCCATTTGTGAACAGGGTTGGGGGTCAGTTACTTTTTTTCAATCCCAATTCCTTTTTAAAATCAATTCCCATTCCCTTTTAATCAATTCCAACACACCATTGATCACAATTGTAATTAGCAGTATTCTGTTAAAATGAGCTTCTCACAGATACAAATTACATTGAATTCACTCCTGTTTGTTAGTCAGTTAAATTTGGCTTCAAATGAAAGCAGTTGAACAATCACAACAATTATTATAATGTCTCTATACTATAAATTCAAATTCCTTTGAAGGAATTGCTTTTAAAAGGGAATTGCCTCAACACTGGAACACTGGTTCTGCATTGCCTGTATAATAAACAAAGTGTCTCTAAACCTGTAGACCCCAACTCGAATAACCCTTTTAATCAATTCCAATTCCTTTCACAACACAGGCTGTATGGAGCAGACATAAATACACCTTGTCAAACACATGCACAGCTTCTACACAACACATGCAATTATACAAGCTGTAGATGTGTGTGATAATATGTATGTATGTTTGTTCAATGCAGTCACTGTTGTAAAAGGAATTTAAATTAATTAAAAGGGGAATGTGAATATTAATAGGAATTAATGTTAAAAAGGAATTGGAAATGGAATTGAAATTGAAAAAAGGAATTGACCCCGACCCTGGTTGTGAACATGTGACCACGATGTTGAATGAAACCAACTGAAACATCAACCAATATGTTACATTGTTTTTGCAAGCTTTTATTTTATTTTAATTATTTATTTGTTTGTTTGTTTAAAAGAAATGAGTGAGAAAGAAACCTTGATTTTTGGTTTTGTTTTTTTATCTTAGCAAAGGAAAAGTGTGACACTGAAGAAGAGGGAATGAAGAAACAGCCAGAGGTTCGACGAAGACTCAGCTTGACTCTACATCCTAACCGTGAGTGAAGAGTAGAATGCAGAGGATACATCATGTAGGATCACAGAGTACAGAACAGGGTTGCTATTCCATGAATGAGGATACAGACGACATGTTTATGGATATCCTCATCAGTGAAATAGCCACAGCACTGTGTGAAAGTTCATGCAGTATTCTGTTTATATAACTGTCATATACAGCATCCTGTGTGGAAAAGAAAGCATGTTTCAACCTGTACTGTATTTAACAGCTGAGTCCAGAACAGTTTTATTGTTTAGACTGTTTTATTAGAAGACAAGTGAAATGAGACAGGGAGAGTATGTATTCATACTAACTATAAAACACACTCTTCATTCAAGAACCACTCTGTGAACTACAGTGAGCTGAGCTGTGCTTTGGTCTTGAATCACGATGCACACGATACAGACCTCTATGATGATACGATATCTCATGTAAAGAAAGTGTCCTGATTCATCGCTACATGATGAATTGTTACACACCTCGTTTAGATATACATTCTACTCTTAACTAGTTGAATGTATATAAACATGAATCATTAGTTGTGTGTGATTTAAATATTTCCTTTTTTGTGTAGTGTCTGGATGTGAAGCGAGTGCAGAAGAGGAAACAGGAGAGACAGAGGAACAAGAACCAGGTAAGTGGATTGTTATTATTTTCTTTATATTTTTCTCTCTTGTTTATGCCGGGGATGTACATTGGTTAAAATCACAATTTACAGCCACAATAGGTATGCGGTCGTTGTTTTAAAACAAAAGTCACGTTTTAATGTCCATGTAGGATCAAGCAAGGCTGTATTGTTTATGGGATGGGACTTGCTGCACCACATCCACATATACAGTGCCTTGAAACTGTAATTTTTTGTGAAGAATCAACAACAAGTGGGACACAATCATGAAGTGGAACGAAATTTATTGGATATTTCAAACTTTTTTAACAAATAAAAAACTGAAAAATTGGGCGTGCAAAATTATTCAGCCCCTTTACTTTCAGTGCAGCAAACTCTCTCCAGAAGTTCAGTGAGGATCTCTGAATGATCCAATGTTGACCTAAATGACTAATGATGATAAATAGAATCCACCTGTGTGTAATCAAGTCTCCGTATAAATGCACCTGCACTGTGATAGTCTCAGAGGTCCGTTTAAAGCGCAGAGAGCATCATGAAGAACAAGGAACACACCAGGCAGGTCCGAGATACTGTTGTGGAGAAGTTTAAAGCCGGATTTGGATACAAAAAGATTTCCCAAGCTTTAAACATCCCAAGGAGCACTGTGCAAGCGATAATATTGAAATGGAAGGAGTATCAGACCACTGCAAATCTACCAAGACCTGGCCGTCCCTCTAAACTTTCAGCTCATACAAGGAGAAGACTGATCAGAGATGCAGCCAAGAGGCCCATGATCACTCTGGATGAACTGCAGAGATCTACAGCTGAGGTGGGAGACTCTGTCCATAGGACAACAATCAGTCGTATACTGCACAAATCTGGCCTTTATGGAAGAGTGGCAAGAAGAAAGCCATTTCTTAAAGATATCCATAAAAAGTTTACAGTTTGCCACAAGCCACCTGGGAGACACACCAAACATGTGGAAGAAGGTGCTCTGGTCAGATGAAACCAAAATCGAACTTTTTGGCAACAATGCAAAATGTTATGTTTGGCGTAAAAGCAACACAGCTCATCACCCTGAACACACCATCCCCACTGTCAAACATGGTGGTGGCAGCATCATGGTTTGGGCCTGCTTTTCTTCAGCAGGGACAGGGAAGATGGTTAAAATTGATGGGAAGATGGATGGAGCCAAATACAGGACCATTCTGGAAGAAAACCTGATGGAGTCTGCAAAAGACCTGAGACTGGGACGGAGATTTGTCTTCCAACAAGACAATGATCCAAAACATAAAGCAAAATCTACAATGGAATGGTTCACAAATAAACATATCCAGGTGTTAGAATGGCCAAGTCAAAGTCCAGACCTGAATCCAATCGAGAATCTGTGGAAAGAACTGAAAACTGCTGTTCACAAATGCTCTCCATCCAACCTCACTGAGCTCGAGCTGTTTTGAAAGGAGGAATGGGCAAAAATTTCAGTCTCTCGATGTGCAAAACTGATAGAGACATACCCCAAGTGACTTACAGCTGTAATCACAGCAAAAGGTGGCGCTACAAAGTATTAACTTAAGGGGGCTGAATAATTTTGCACGCCCAATTTTTCAGTTTTTTATTTGTTAAAAAAGTTTGAAATATCCAATAAATTTCGTTCCACTTCATGATTGTGTCCCACTTGTTGTTGATTCTTCACAAAAAATTACAGTTTCATATCTTTATGTTTGAAGCCTGAAATGTGGCAAAAGGTCGCAAAGTTCAAGGGGGCCGAATACTTTCGCAAGGCACTGTAGATGTATAGCTGAAACAGCGCCCCCCTGCTGGCCAAGGGCCTTTATGATTCCAGGCAGAGACTCCTTCCTCGCCTCCAGTATTCAGTAACTTGATAACTCTGAGTTAAAAGAGGTGACTCGCTTGAGAGTGTGAAAGGAGCTTTATCTTCAGTCCTGGGTTACAGTGGTGAGGAGACATTCAAACTGGGCAATTCAGATCAGGGAAAAGAAACGGGAGTAAAGTTGATAAAGTTTATCAAAGTAAATAAATACAGTTTTAACAGATGACTTGTAAAATGCAAAACGTTTCTGCTTATTGATGTCTAAAAAATATCACTCAATTAACTCTAAACAAAGTGCCTCATTCACTACACAGCAGTGTTTTGGACATTATACAGTGAAAAAGGAAGATCACTTCACGCAGTTTCATACTGTGATAAACACCTTATTCACTAAACTTAATAGATGCAATAATATGGTGGAGTAACCTACTAATTAGCACACACCTTGTAACACACCATGTGTACCAGGCTTTCCCAATCCTGGTCCTGTATGTGTGTTGAGGATGTGTTGTGTGTGTACTTGTATGTGTGTTGCAGATGTGTCGTTTGTGTGTGCTTGTATGTGTGTTGCAGATGTGTCGTTTGTGTGTGCTTGTATGTGTGTTGAGGATGTGGCTTGTATGTGTGTTGAGGATGTGTCGTGTGTGTTGGGGATGTGTTGTGTGTGTGCTTGTATGTGTGTTGCGGATGTGTAGTGCGTGTGTGTGCTTGTATGTGTGTTGTGGATGTGTCTGGGTGTGTGTGCTTGTGTGTGTTGTGGATGTGTCGTGTGTGTGTGCTTGTATGTGTGTTGTGGATGTGTCTGGGTGTGTATATTTGTATGTGTGTTGTGGATGTGTCGTGTGTGTGTGCTTGCATGTGTGTTGTGGATGTGTCGTGTGTGTATATTTGTATGTGTGTTGTGGATGTGTCTGGGTGTGTTTGTGTGTGCTTGTATGTGTGTTGTGGATGTGTCTGGGTGTGTGTGTTTGTGTGTGTGTTGTGGGTGTGTCTTGTTTCGTGATTGGCACTGGTAGTGAGCTGCTCTATTTATGTTGTGATTTAGTTGAAATCGCCTGGTTTCCAAACGCGGTTCTGTTAACACACCTTGAGACATTTAGTGAAGGTACCGCGCTTAAGTGAATATGGTTAGTATAACAAACACCTCCCCCGCGGTCTAAGGGGAAACAATTTAAATACATTTCCATGCATTAACATTATTCATTGTATTGAAATGACTCTCACGCGGTACCTTGCATGCACGAGGTCGCTAGGTTTTATCCCAGATCATTCTCAGAGGTCCTCCTGATTTTTTTACAGGTTATGTTAGAATTGATACAGCATTTCCAGGGTATTCGCCTCAAAACAACAGCAGCCTTCTCAATAAACCGTAATATAATATTCAGATTAGTACGATCTGTCCTGAGAAAATACAAAACATAATTGTCAACTCTTAAACAATTGATGCTTTTATTAACAGTGTATTTTAAGATATGTTTGGAAATGCATATCACTCAAGGGAAGAAATGGTTATTATTGCCTTTGGAAAAGAAGGTACAATGAAATTAGCTATTTACATCATGTTTATTGTTTACAAATCATGCACAAAAGTGCCTTCTGTGGCCACAACATAGCGTTTCATTTTGAATTTACCAGCTTTCCTTGATGAAAATGAATCCATGTCTGGGAGGTTTCTAGACGTCCTCTGCTTTTGACCCACTCTGAGGACACCTGGTTTTTAGTCCCGTGTGAATCACACTTTAGAGAGGAGTTGCTGGGGGCTGCTGTGGCCGCACAAAATCACACTGATGGCCCCAGTTGAGAAACGTTGGTCTAAAACATCAAAGAATCGACACATATACTATACTAATAAAATCAGTGAACATTATTGCAAAACAAAACACTGTAATACGGTATTTGACAATTTACAAAATACAATTCCACAAAGCTCTTCCTGTGCTTTCTCACTCTGCCACAGTAATCAGACAGGTTTTCTGTTTTTTTGTGCTGCGTGGGTTAACCTGAGACACAAACATCAACATGAAAGCCATCACAAACTGGCTTTGGGGTGCGGCAAAAAATCTTGTTTCATCTTTTTAACAGAACTGTAATGATATGAATCTCTTGCATCCTTGTATTTAACATGGTTACGCTGGGCAGTTAAGTGACAGCATGTCTCTCTGTCTCATTGCAGCAAGAAGAGCAGAAGCAAATATTTTGGTAGCGCATGACCAGTTCAGCTGTCCAGTGTGTCTGGAGATATTGAAGGACCCAGTCACTACAGCATGTGGACACAGTTACTGTATGGGGTGTATTAAGAACTGCTGGGATCACGCTGATCATACAGGTGTCTACAGCTGCCCCCAGTGCAGAGAGACCTTTACCCCGAGGCCTGTTCTGTGCAGAAACACCATGCTGGCTGAAATTGTGGAGAAATTAAAGAAGACTGGACTCAATCCTCCTCCTGCTCAAAGTTATTCTGGACCTGGAGATGTGCCGTGTGATTTCTGCACTGGGAGAAAGTTCAAAGCTGTGAAATCGTGTTTGACGTGCCGGGCCTCTTACTGTGAAACACACGTCAAGCCACACAGTGAGGTTACTCCATTAAAGAGGCACAAGCTGATCAATGCAATTGGAGATCTGGAGCAGAAGTTTTGTGCTGAACACCAAAAGGTTTTGGAGGTCTTCTGTAGAACTGATCGGACGTGTATTTGCTTGTTGTGTTCACAAATTGAACACAGGAGCCATGATACAGTCTCAGCTGAGGCAGAAAGGAGTGTGAAACAGGTAAGGGTTTGAGCCATTTCCTTGTAGCTATCCTAGAAGATAAGAATTCCCAGGGATATTTAACATATCTGTTTACTAGGTTATACAGTTTCACATCAGATCAGATTTTAATTGTATATTAAGAGCTATTTAAAGAGCTGTAGTATTTTAATTGCTCTACCTAAACTCAAGGCCATAGCCAGCTATGAGGCACACAAGGCACGGGCCTCTGTTAAAATCATACTAATTATTTATTTAGGTGCTTTTACACGTTGCATTGCTTATGTATAGCGCTCAGAAATAAAACTGAACAAGTCACTTAACCTCCTTGTGCTCCGTCCTTCGGGTGAGACGTAGTTGTAAGTGACTCTGCAGCTGATGCATAGTTCACACACCCTAGTCTCTCTAAGTCATCTTGGATAAAGGCATCTGCTAAATAAACAAATAATCAGTGGCGCACTGAAAGGATTTGACAAGTGCACCACATTCAAAACTAATGCAGTTACTCGTCAGGTTTGCCATCTGCGTTCGGTAAATTTGTTTGCTTAAATATGAACTACCGCACCACAGGAACGTTTGTATTATTGTATTCGAGTCTAAACAAATCTCTTGTGGTATGTTATAGTATTAGTTTGCATTGCATTTACCTTTACAATATTATTTCCCTATATAGTAGGCAATGGCTATCTTATACAATTTCACTAGCTATGTAAAATGTCTGCCTACAGCTATGTCTGCCCACAGCGAGAGGTGTGTTTTCGCCACAATTTTCAATTCTGTTTTAAATTCCACGAGTGTGTGAATCCTCCCTATTGAACTGTAATGTAGCTTTAAATCCCACGAGCAAGAACAACCCTCAGTTTCTAATTGTAATCTCATTTTAAATCTCACCAGCGTGTGCAATCCTCCAATAGAAATGCAGGAATGTGCTGGAACTCAGTTTAAAGTATTCAGAATGAATCAATGATAGATACAAGTAATTTTTTTAAAGTTTATTTTATTGTATTTTTTTCACATGGAAAGGGGTGAAGTCAATTTGAATTGAGTAACCATGTCTTGTGTTTTTCCGGTGTTTATTGGGTATACACTGATTTCATTGTTTTGTATCAGGGCTGTTTTATCTGTGTTTATCGGATAAAACCAGAAATCAGTAGCCCTAAATATCCATTATAGAGAAAGCTGCTTCAGTTTCCTAGGTGCTTAACAAAACAAACATGTAACACATGCTAGATCAGCCTTCATTCACAGTTACTGGTATGAAACAGTGCCATCTAGTGGACAGCTACTGTGGATTAAGTGTCCTTTTGTATTGCTGGCAGCTGTGCACTAGATGGTGTTGTATCTTACTACTATACACACATGTTGTCTGATCTAGCCTGTGCTACAGATGTCTATGGCGTGCAACCAGAATTGAAGAAAAAATTATGTTCAACAACCACTGAGAATTATAGCAAACATTGTAAAGAGGTAAGGGGACAAGAAAACATAAAATATATTTGAACTAAATTGATTCTGTCAGTTTCAATAGCATACTTAAACAGGCCTGTTATGGGTGTCACAGGATATCACTCAAAGCCCCATCAAAAATGTCACTGTGTCACTGTGTTTCTACACAGAAGCAGCTGGGAGAGACACAGACAGAAATACAACAGAGAATCCAGGAGAGACTGAAAGAAACTGAGGAGCTGGAACAGACTGTGGAGTCACTGAAAGTGGGTATTGACAAGAGGGGGTTATTATTATTATAAACAGATGGACTGGAACACATCTGCCATTTACTATCTATGCCTGATGTGTTTTTATATCAATTCTAACCATGTCTCCTCTACTGTGTTCTTTCACTCAGAGATCTGCATGCATAGAAATAAAGGAAAGTGAGAAGATCTTTACTGAGCTGATCCGATCCATTGAGAAGATCCACACTGAGGTTATTGAGCTGATTGGAGCTAACGAGAAGGCTGCAGTGAATCAGGCTGAAGGACGCATGAAGAAACTGGAGCAGGAGATTGCTGAGCTAAGGAGGAGAAACACTGAGCTGAAACAGCTTTCAGAGACAGAGGATCACATCCATTTTCTACAGGTAACATCGCTGCTTGTTAGAAAATCTCAAGTTGGTTTCAGACAGACCTCTCCAATTGAATGAATCCTTGCTTTTCCCCAGGAATGTTTTGGACCCCATTCTGTTTCACTGAAAACTCCTTTTCTCCACTTTCCTGTTGTAGAATTTCCAGACTCTCTGTGCCCCTCCTGAAGCTGGAGACTTACCCAGCGTTATTGTCAACACAGACATCTCTTTTGGGGCTGTGAGGAAAGCTGTATCTGAACTTAAAGATCATATTGAGGACTTCTGCAAGGGGGAATTAATAACCAAAACAGGTTGGTGTGAAATAGATTCCTTTGGTAGAGATTTCTCAAATAGACCATGGCTTGAGGAGGGACAGGACTTGCAAGACATTAATAAAGACCTCTTGCAGACTGTTGGCTATATGAATATTGCAGCAGGGAGGAGGGTAAATGGAGGAGGGAGCATGGAGGAGGAAGCAAGAAGGAGAGAGCATGGAGGAGTGAGCAGGGAGCATGAAGGAGAGCATGAAAGAGGGAGGAGGGAGCAAGGATTAGGCAGGATGGGGGTGGGAGCAGGGAGCAGGTAGGGAACAGGGAGGATGGAGCAGGGAGGAGTGTGCATACAAGAGGGAGCAGGGACTAATGAAGCAGGGAGGAGACAGGAGGGAGCAGGAGGAGGGAGCAGGGATGTGGTAGAAAGGAGGAGGGAGCATAGAGTGAGAAGGGAACAGGGAGGAGGGAGTAGGGAGGAGTGGGCATACAGGAGGGAGCAGGGATGACAGAGCAGGGACTAATGAAGCAGGGAGGAGACAGGAGGGAGCATGGAGTGATGTGAGGATGGAGCAGACAATGACTGCTGTATGTTTGATGCACAAGGGTGTCTTAATATGGACACCGTACTGTTGGGCAAAAATATGTGATGGAGAGGAACGTAGATATTTAGTAAGCAAGGGGTCTGAGTGGGTAAAATGCAACACATACCCTGTCGGAACATTAAGTGAACTGTAATTGTATGCAGAGCTGCATTTGATTAGTTCCAATTGAAGAAGTTTGATAAGATCGAGGAATTATAATGAAAAAAACAATCAAACAGCAAGAGGGTTTAATTAATAGCAGCAGCAGTTTACTGAAGACAGAAAAATAAAAGGAGAGAACTTATCCAAAGTCAGAAAAAAATCTCAAGTAAGAATTATAGATCAAATCTATTGATTATCAGCCTTAAACATCACAGTCTAAATATACTTGTGTATAAAATAGCAGGGAGCATAGAGGAGTTAGCAAAGAGGAGGGAGGAGAGAGCAGGGAGTATAGAGCTGGAAGGAGGGAGGAGGGATCAGAGGAGAGGGAGGAGAGAATAGGGAGATTGAAGCATAGAGAAGGGAGCAGGGAGGAGGGAGCAAAGAAGATTGAGGTGGAAGCATAGAGTGAGGAGGGAGGAGGGAGTATAGAGGGATGAGGGAACAGGGAGGAGGGAGCAAAGAAGATTGAGGTGGGAGCATAGAGGAAGAAGGGAGGAGGGAGCATACAGGAATGAGCAGGGAGGAGGGTTCCTAGAGGAGGGAGCGGGGACTAGGGAGCATGCAGGTGAATTGTGTGAATTGTGACGGGTTAAATTTGGTGTGATCCTTCATTTTCCATTTTAAACGTTATTCAAATGCGTTTGACTCTAGACTGATGTGAACTGGAGGAACGCTAATCAAAGTTTATCAGTGTTTATATTTATGTCATGTAAACTAGATAACTCTGCTATTCAGAAGAAGCTTCTTTTTATACATGGGATATAAAAAGAAAAACTGTGCCATGCAAGATATAGCAAAGTTATATTTAGAAAAACCAAGATGTGAAACAAAACAGAGCACAGAAATGACACATTTTTGCATTGTCGTTGAGACACTAATGACTCAATAATCATCAATTGAATTTGTAAAGGGGAGGAGAAAAGGACAAAAACACTGGAAAAAATTAGCATTTTGTCCCACAGAATGAGCATTTTGTCTCACAATGAGTTTTAGCCCCACAAAATATGCATTTTGTCTAACAAAATGATAGTTATGTTAAATAATTATTGGGGATGAAACTTATAACTTACTGCCCCTCTATAAATATCCAGAGAAATTAGCAGACCAATGTGATTTAACCCCTTAAATACACTGTTACTCCTTCAACTATAACACATACATTGGCATGTGTCAGCCATTTTGACCCTGAAATCAGTGTTGGGCCGAGCAAAAAAGAACTGAACATTGTTTAGGAGCTGCCCCTCTGTAAATATCCACAGAGAAATTAGCAGCCCAACGTGATTTAACCTCTTACATACAAAGCCAGCCATTCAGTTTGGAGCAGATCAAAGTCTGAATAAGAAACAGGTGAATAAGAAACAGGTGAATAAGAAGCTATCTTCAGCCTTGTGTGAAACTGGCCATTTGTGAACAGGGTTCGGGTCAATTCCTTTTTTCCAATCTCAATTCCTTTTTAAAATCAATTCCCATTCCCTTTTAATCAATTCCAACACACCATTGATCACAATTGTAAATAGCAGTATTCTGTTAAAATGAGCTTCTCACAGTGGCAACACATTACATGGAATTCACTCCTGTTTGTTAGTCAATTAAATCGACTTCAGATGAAAGATGTTGAACAATCACAACAATTATTATAATGTCTCTAAAATATCAATTCCAATTCCTTTGAAGGAATTACTTTTAAAAAGGAATTGCCTCAACCCTGGTTGTGCATTGCCTGTATATTAAACACAAAGAAACGCGCAACTCTGGCTATGTACAGGACACCCCCGGAAAGCCTGCAACCTCAATCCAGCTTCTAATACAAACTAATGTACACCCACCTTAGTAAGCAAATGTTATTTTATAGTACAGTCCCGACAGACAATCCAAGATGAACTATTTACAGGACAGCAGTCCTTCACGTCTGTATTAATAGAGGGCATCGTATCTTACAGGATCAGATATGACAGGCTCTGTATTAATAGAGGGGATTGTATCTTACAGGATCAGATATGACAGGCTCTGTATTAATAGAGGGGATTGTATCTTACAGAATCAGATATGACAGGCTCTGTATTAATAGAGGGGATCGTATCTTACAGGATCAGATGTGACAGGCTTACTCCCCCCACACATGGCAGCATTAACTTAGGATACTTGATGATAATAACCTGGCGAATTAGTACTTCACATCACACAGTACTAAGCAGCTGGGTTATTTTTTTCAAACATGTTAGTAGCTTTATAGTAAGTTTACTGTGTGAAGTAATAATATGTAATTGAACTGAGTGCGTTTTAATTTCAGAGTTTATGTAGAAATGGAAGGACAGAAAGGATCTGTACAATATCTATAGAATACAGCATGGGGTGGTGTGTGATATGAGAATGTAATGCACACCGAGGGGGTTATCCAGGGATTACATGCTCATGTATCACACACACACACACACACACACACGCTGCCTATCACACACATACACACACTGCCCCATGCAGTATTTTTATAATCTCTGCTTAACTCCATAAAGAATTGTATTTAAAATAGCAACAACTTTGATAACGTGCACACAGTTTAAAATAAGGTTTGCATTGTGTGAGACAGTACAGAGAAAACCGCAAATGCTGTGGTCTGTACTAGGAGTGGTACGAGACTGCACCCGAAGATAACACTTTGAACTTGTAACTTAAAAACAGCACGTTCCCTTTCAAGTACGAAATGGGTATCAACCCCTTTAAAAAAATAAATAAATAAAAATAAATTTAAAAAAAGAAACTCTTCTGATAATAAGCTAACGTTTCCTGTAGTTTTTCAGGTGTTGTGGAGCTGAATTCTTCTTCTCTGCAGAGTGACATTCCTGTTTTGTTTTTGTTTTGTTTTTTTGTCGCCAGGGTTTCCGTGGCAATTGTTAGGGAGCGTGTTAAAATGACGCGCTTTCACATTTCTATTTTTCCATTTCTGTGTTCACGGGTTTGTTCTGAGGGTGGTTGTGTTTGCTCACATTTCTGTGAACCCTTTTTGTGTGAAGTGGATTCCCTTCAGTCCGAATCAGAGTGTATTTCAAATCCCGTTGTTGTGGGTCCGGGTGATTTTTCGGGTGTTCGCGGTGACTCCCTCATGGAAATGCAGCTCTGTCCTCAGATGGGATGCGGAGCGGCTGTTGCCGAGGTGGTTCCGATGTTGGAAACGCGGGTTTCTCTTGGATTGATCAGGGAGGGCTGGACGGGTTTCTTTATCAAGCGCTCCCGAGAGGATTGTGGGATGTGCTGCTGTTTAATATAACGTTATAACTACATTAATAACATACGCGTACAGACACCTTACAGTACGCTGCTAAAGAATAATAATCACACTTAGATGAATAATGTATAAAGAGATATTAAAAATAAAACATGTCTATATATGTTCGTTGCTGTGAGGGCAGATTCACATCCCAGCGCTTTGGTATCTCTGGGTTTGAAACGGCGCTCCATAAGTGTAACACCAATTATTATTATTATTATTATTATTATTATTATTATATGTGTGTGTGTATAAACATTGTTGTTTAAACTATAATAATGTTCCACTGCGGCTCTCAGTGTTGAAGTTTCATGATTGCTTCAGCTCACATTCAGCAGTTTCCTCAGGCTGTGTGACTGACATATAATCTGACCAATGAAAATGCAGAAAGGGTGGAAACGGTTGTATTATTGGCTGATCGCACCAAAACACCAAAAATAACGTCTGATAGCTGGAGGAGCAGGGAACAGGGAAGAGATAGCAGGGAAGTGGGAACAGGGAGGAGGGAGCAGGGAGGATGTAGGAGGGAGCAGACGGGGAGGGATGAGGGAGCAGGGAGGATGTAGGAGGGAGGGGGGAGGTGGGAGCAGGGAGGGGGAGGAGGAAGGATGTAGGAGGGAGCAGGCAGAGGTGAGCAGGGAGGATGGAGGATGGAGCAGGCAGGGGGAGCAGGGAGGAGGGAACAGGGAGGGGAGAGGAGGGGGGAGGGGGCAGGGAGGGGGAGGATGGAGGAGGGAGGAGGGAGCAGGGAGTAGGGAACAGGTAGGATGGAGGAGGTTGCAGGGAACAGGGACTGATGAAGCAGGGAGGAGGGAGTGATTTGAGGACAGCGCAGACAATGACTGTTGTATTTTTCAATTCTATTTTTCTCTCTTTTTTTCTGCCCAGTGAATGAAGTTGCAGTTTACAGTCTGCA